>NW_015114167.1:100555-138206 GCF_001443285.1 Poecilia latipinna | reverse complement strand
TGAAACTCTTTTTTTTTTGGAAAAAATTTGTAAAAGTTTAAAAAAAACCCCCTTTTTTCCCCCCCCCCCCCCCCGATCCTGGGACCCAAACTGTCACAAGTTTGTTTGCTGATTGTCTTTGAGTTTGTTGGTGTTGTTGCCATAAAAGTACAAGGAAATTGTGCTTTTTCAGTGAACATAGATTCATTTCTAATCTGGTTTGTCAGAAGTAATAGTTTATAAATCTGTCTGAAGGTCTTTTTATATCGTCAACCTTTATTATGTAATTGTGCTGCACTTTTATTGCTCTACTTCTTGAACAGATTAAATATATTATTTATGTTGTAATCACCTTTTGAAAACATGAAAAATAACATCCCCTTCTTTTACAGCCAAGTAGTTATTTCATGGTTTTCTCGCTTATTGTGAATATTGTGCATTGAAATTATATATTTGTCCATTTAACCATTTTACTGCTGTTGACAGCAGTAGTTGTTTGGGGAGGTTTGGTAATTTTCAAAATAATCTATTAGTAAATAGTTAGGGAAAACAAAATTGTTTTTTTTACTTACTTTTTCTAACCAGTAGCTTTTATGTATCACTGCTCTGCAGATAATTTTAATACTTCCAGGTAATTAGAGGAACTGCCTATTAACCAAAACAAAATGACCATGACTAGTTTCTACATTTTCTTTACTTGCCAAATTTGATTACAACTATGCAAGTGTGTTAGTGCAGTTTATCTAAAAAGTCCATTTAAATGTGTGTAAACATTTTAATGCCTTTTAAAGCAAACACAACATTTGCTTCCTTGTTTTTTTTCTCCCAGTATTTGACACACAGTGTTTGCATGTCATAAGCACAGCTGCTCCACCATCATAGAGCTTGATAGCCATCTGTCTAGTTTTAGTAGTGGAGGTATGGCTGGTGTCATAAGGGCTTAATGAGGTTTTTAGACAGGTCTTCAATATAGATGGAATGACAGAGGGAAGCCATATGGGTCCCATTTACTTCCCACTCACTCTTTATAGGCAGCAGTTAGTCTAACAGTTTGCTGACAGCTACAGATTTCTGCTCCGTTTTGTTGTCTTGTGCATCACTTTTTTTCTTTGTTGTTTTCTATCAAATTGCTTTCAGTTGTTTTCTATCTGTCCACATCCTTACATATTGCTTATTTGTCAAGCTGTCTTTTTGAAGTTACGTTTTCTTCCACGTCTTCTTTTTTTAGACTAAGTTGTGATTCTAACATAATCATAGCTCAATTCTCCACCATAAATGACTCTAACAACCTTTCGTACTGAATACATTTCAGATTTGCATTTTGATACAGAGTACACGGTCAATTAAAATTTAAGGAACATCAGTGTGGAAGGATAAGATGCAAGTATCATAATGTGTAAAGATAAACTTGTTTCTAAACCAAAAGTAACCAATTTCCCTCTGACTGATTTATGTACAGAGCCTTGCAAATGTATGAATGCCCCTTTAATACGACCACAGACAGACCACAGTTTGCACTTATTTTCCCCCCATTACTCTGATCCACCTAGTTAAGGGGAAGTCAGAGTATTACTAGTCTGGTAGAGAAGTCAGAGTTAATAGTTAGATGGATAATTAAATTGGCAATCCTGGAAGACAACTTGTCTGAGGCTGCAAAGTGGAGGTTCAGCTTCCTGCCTGTCTGGGCCAACAACCCCAACCATAAAGACAGAGGTGCAGTGGGAGTTGTTTTGATTAAAGCACATTTATGTGTCAGAATAGTGCAATCACAGTCCAAATCTAAATCCAATTCAGTAAACAAAAGAATTTATTTTTTACAGGTGTTTTCCATCCGATCCAACTGGGTTGAGCTAGTAAAGAGGAAGAATTTGAAGAATGTTGCACATGCATCAAAACGCTGCCGTGATTGAATCAAGGCAGCTAAATAAAGAAGCACGACGCACCTTTAAGATTTTTACTTGTAAGAAAAAATTTAAACCATGTATTCCTTTTCTTTCTCTACTTCTTTTTGTACGTCTATCATTTAAAAACCCAGTAAATTACATTGAATATTGAGGTTGTAAATTATATAAATACTTTGAAAATGCAATTTAGTGACCAGCGGGGAGTGAATGGTTTAAAATCCATATCTAACTGATCAAGCGTTCATCTAGCAGGGGACGTCAGAGCTGAATAAAGACCCAACCGTCATGCCTCTGGCCGCCTGCCTGGTTGACTGTCTGCTTGGCTCCTAAAATTATCACCTGGTACTAAACAGCTGTCTTTAACCAAACACACTCACAACACAGCTGTTGTGTACAGCGGATGCATGCACACATCTGCATACTGCTAAATACACACACACACACACACACACACACACACAATGCAGTGCACACACAGCTGCTGGCCACAGCTGGTGCATATACTTTGGACAGAGGAGGCAGGCGTGAAGAAGGACAGACTGGACACAGCTGGTTAACACATGTGCCCACTTCATTAACATGAGGTGTGGGACACCAAAAGAAAAACCAAGAGATGGAGATGCAAGGAGAGACAGACATTCTGAGCACAGGGATAAACTGAGCAGAAGAATTGAACTACCAAAACTCTAAAAACCAGGAATCAGACAAACAGAGCCTAAACTTGTTAATGGATTGCTTCTACCTGTGCTCTGTTCCCTGCGTTTCATTTCATGTGTTTTCTGCATAGATGTATGAATCCCCTTTTCAAATAACTTTAACTAGACTTCTAAATGCACAAAAAGCCAGTTCTTCTGCTTTTCACTTTATGTTTTTGCAAAGCAACATTAAGGAGGGGTTGTTGTTTTTTTTAGCTGAGCCAAGCCTTTTTTTTGTTTCCCATCATGAAGATAACAACGTAACAACAAATAGAAGCTTGCAGCATGAATAAATGGACAGAGAATAAAAATAATTCACTCAGCATATGTGATCTTTTCCCTTCCAGCATAACTTGGAGAGTTAATACACTTTATAAAAAGTGTAACACAAGTTTCCCATCTGTCACCTATCAAACAGTTTAAGGTTAACATGTTTTCCTCTCTTGCTCTGCTTTTTCTTCTTTTGCTGATGCCTGCAACATAATTTTATGCATTTATTCTCAAACCTCTGAGTGTTTGCTTTGCCATCCCCACTGTCTGCATGTTATGTTATTTTTCACTTTACAATGCATCCTCCACCTTTAAGCACTTTCTCACTTAAGCATCAAAACGGAGCAGCAGAGCAACAGAAACAATGCTCTGTTGGAATTAAAGACTGTATTTGTATTAAGCATGAATGTAGGTCATTTTGCTGACATTTTAACCTTTATTTCAACTGGGTGAGGTTTATATTCACTCATCATGAATATGAGTGTCTTTTTACATTTTTGTTTTTGAATTTATAATTTTTAATCTGCACAGGGTCAAAATTAGGCATGCAAGCCATACTTAATTTTATTGTGTGCAATGCTGGGACAAACTAAATTTCCCCCCCTTTAGTGGATCAATAAAGTATTATTATTATTATTATTATTATTATTATTATTATTATTATTATTATTGTTGTTGTTGTTGTTGTTGTTAAAATATTCTATGTACAATCAACCAGTTATTAGTTATTCTTGGCCTTGTCAAGATAAATTAAGTTCTTGAACAGACATTTTGTATTAAAATATTTTGCTTAATGTATATTTATATTAGAGCCCTTATGTCTGAATTCAATAAAAAACACCATAATTTCAGAAATGTGCACCCAATTTCTGTTGCTAAAAATCATTGAAGTTGTGTCCTGTAAAGTCAATCATCAAGCTCCCTGGAAATCAGTCATTAAACCCTCATAATTAATATGACATTGTTGTGCGTGATGAGTGCATAAACTGTACATCGTTTCTTGTAGCTTTCATTAAAATGTGAAGGACGTGTTTAAAACGTCTTGGCCTTACCAAACATTCTACATATAAGATGTAATAACTCCCTTCCTATCTTCCTTTCCTCATCATTTTTTTCTTATCATCGGCTAGATGCTCTGTTGGGTCACAGTAAATGTTAGCTTCTCTTATAAAAGGTGTTGTAAAATTAATAGAGCTCAACCAATAAGCAAACCCCTCCAGATTCAATAAAAAAAAAATTAAAAAAAAAAACACACAAAGAAGTGTTGTCTGCCAGATAACATCGTTTGGCTGTGCCATGCAGAATTATTGAGGTACAAAAGGTTATTTACTTCAACAGGTGAAGGTAATTATTATTTGTAAAAATATATATATTGTAAAGACCATGCATGTATCATTAACCTCATATTTCAGGTATGTGTTACTTTATGTTGGTCTGTCACATAAAATCCCAATAAAACACACACAAGACAAAAAAGGAAATTAATCCATGGGGTGAAAATACTTCTGCAGTGAACAATAAACATGTTTCCAGTATTAACAACATTCCATGTGTGCCATGTTTGAATGACCAGATAACCTTTCATTAATTTCAATAGGATCACTCCTCTGCAAACTAATAATATACTTCCTCTGTTTTCTGTCTGTATGTTTATTCTGTCCTCATTATTTCCCCGTAGTCCTTTTTCTCATTATTTATAGTCTTTTCCTTTACCAATCCCACTTTTTTTTTCTTTTTCTTATGTTGCCATGTGTAACTTGACAGACTCAACTCCTGTTTTCTTGCAATGAGCTTTATTGAACTATGTTTGTTCTGCCTGCTGTGACATTCTTCTTTTGCCGTCACGTTGCAGAATCAAGACCAAGTTAAAATAAAACAGAAACACAGAAAATATGTTTTGTCTGTGTAATACATTTTAATTGTCTGGGTCATAAGTGGTAAAAACAGAATCAATGCTGGCACCTTAAGTGTCCTTTAAACCTATGTAATCTGTTCTTATTGTACTATAACTCCTACCTCATGTTTGTGTTAAGAATCTTACAAAGAATAAAATGAAACTGCAACGACGAATACCCCGTTAGTGGATAAGGAGCTTTTCCTTAAAAGCTTGAAGCTTTTAGACATCCATATTTATTTGTTTTTTGCCTGTCGAACATATAGTTTTGCAGAGGCTTCATATTGGAAAATCTTCAGCATACAAACGCATGAAAGAAAGTAAGGAGGTGGCTAAATCAGCAGATACAAAATACCTAACCACAGTTGCACATTGGCAAACTGACTGACTCACAAGATCAATATAACTTCTTGTCATTTCTGTTTTTGTTTCCTTTGAAGCTGCAAGCAAACACAAGGCTTGGGAGAGGGATAGAGCGACAGGAAGAAAAGCATAAAACACGTCTGCTGAATGTGTCAACACCACTAATCTGCCCTTCAGTTTCTCTTCAAGTCTCACTTTTCCTCCGATCACATTACATGTCTGAATTGTTCTCCAGGGCATGGGTAGGAGTGATATTGTCTGAAGGTTGGAGGTGGAAGTGTCACTAAGCACATCTTCTCGTTCAGGTACTTAATTGTGCATGAATGCATGCACCCAAGATTGTTCTGGAATCATGAATGCGCACAAACGAACCAAGGACGTATGCTAAATACAAATTCTACAACAGTAAATTGCCGCGTGCGATAGTAATTGATGCAGCTGGACGGAGTTTCTTTCAGTGTTAAAGACGTACACAGTGTGTGCCTGTGTGAGACCGAGCCTGAATCCTCACAGGCCCTCACATCATCATCATTACCCTGACAGCTGACAGCAAAATCCATATCAAATCTATAAGTCCATTTTCCTGTTTTTGTTCCTCTCTTTCGTCACCCTGCTCCCTTCTCTCCAATAAATAGAGGCCGCGCCATGACATGCTATTAGCCGTCCATAGATATATCATAAAAATGCAATGCAACACAGAGAGGAAAAGTCAATAAGTGACAAACCCGTGGGCTGCTGCCAATTTTGCTATGGCACTTACTTGGACAGTATTTTGCCTCTGGCATTACCTCCTGTGCAACTGTTGGACTCTGTGACTTGCTGTTGTTATTTTTTTTTTCTTTTACCATCTTTTTCCCATCTTACTCTGGTTCTTTCTTCTTGACAGTTTCTCCTCCTTTTCTTTGCCCTTTCCAACTTGCCTTGCTCTTTGACTGTGTGTCTCACATTCCTCTGTCAATTCTGTGTCTTCTATTATTCAATTTGAGTTTGACTCCAGCTTTGATTTTTGTCCATTCTGCTCATTGGAGCTACACTTAGCAAACTCTCTAATTATTTAGCAGGAACTAATGGGATGAAAAACTACTAATATACTTCAGTGGTATCCAAAGTGCTGCCCTGGAGACATTTGTTTAAATTCAATTCAGGAAAAATCTGAATTTGGCCCGCCGGCACAGGCGATTGATTCAAATACATTATTTTTTCTTTTTTGCTAATGTGAGAAAATATAATTTATTATTCTAATAATAAATTATATTAGAATATATATATATATATATATATATATATATATATATATATATATATATATATATAACTTTCAACTTTAAAAGTTTGAACTACACTTGTATACAGATGCTCTACTTCTCAATCACTTTGTCTTCATTTCTTCTTTAATTCAGTTTCATCTCACGTTCCATGATCCGCCTCTTTAGAGAAATTATTATAAATTAGGACATTTTTGTTCCTTTTGTTATCAACGTTATTGAGGCCCGTGGTATTCATCCAGAAATGCACAGAAATGAGAACACAGCTCCGAGCAAAGGGATTTTTTTTTCATGTAATTTATTAATTTTACTGTCCATACATCAGGCTGGTGTCCATCTCCAGAGGTCTTTTGGTGAAAGGCAGGGTACACCCTGAACAAGTCGCCTGTCTCTCACAGGGTAACGCAGACACACAGTATAATTACCCCTGCATACACTTTGAAACCTGAGGAAACGTAAGGCTAACCAGTTAAGAGTCGTGTTTCAGACTGCAGGATACCCACACATGCATAGGCAGAAGATCTAAATTTTACACAGAAAGGCCTCAGGCGAGGATTCAAACCCATGATCAGCTTGATTCAAGGCAACAGTGCAACCAACATCTGGTGAGCATAAAACTAGAAGACTCCAGGAGGGTTCGGTGTAAAACTTCTTCATAAACTTCTACTGCCAATAAAGGTGGAAGGTAGTCTATTTCTGTTGGATGACAACGCTACGGTGTCATAATTGCTTCGGTTACTTCAGAAACTGTAAAAAAGTTTATTTAACAATTAAACATTTTACAGGACCAGTCCACAAACATTATATTCCATAAACATAAAGGTTTGACAATGAAACAACGGCAAGACATTTTGTGTTTGTCTTTTGTTGGGGGAGAGATTGTTTTGTTTAGTGAATGTCGAGCATCAAAATCTTAGTTCTATAGTATTGTATGACCAAATGATGTTAATCCCACCAGATTAAATGTTGGTTTCTGTCAGTTTTAACTCTTTTAACCCTTGTGTTTACAAATGGGGTCGAACCGACCCCACACCCGTAAAACTTGTATCATTTGCCTCAGTCCTCGCACGTATAAGGGTTAACAGTGAATCAACTCTGTTTATGACTTTAACAAGCAGCAACAAGTTAGTGTCCAACAACAAACCGTCTCTCTTTTCTGTTGCTGTTTAATCTTGTTTTGCCTCTTGCTGGCATAAAGAAAAAAAATCCAGCTTCCAATCACTGTGGGTGGCACATGTAATAAAAGCCAAGTTTAATATTGTCTGCCTCATTCTATCAAGCCAGTTACACAGAAGAAGTGCTATTTATTGTCAGTGTACAAGATATTAGTGCAGATAAATTGAAATTTGTTTGACTGGCACAGACATTATTGCTTGGTTACATCAGTTTCATAAGTCTCACACAGAGCCAACAGCCTTGCTCGAGCAACAATCTCATAATGTCAAATATTTAACTTCTGTATTAGAATAAAACTAAAAATACATTTCTTATTTACTGATGGGCTGATGATATATAGCGTTATGAAAAATTTCATAAAGTATTATTACACTTTTATTAAAACTTTGCGTTTTTGATTGCTGCTGTCAGAAAGTGAGCAGAGTTAAGAATATTTTTAGTCATCTGTAAAAGAAACCGTGCGTGAGGAGAAAACCAACACTTTTAAAAGTGTTTATCGTAGTCACAGTTTGTGCTACAAGCATATAAAATTCTCTTAGCCAGGAGGAGTAAAGGTCTTCAAATGCTCCAGTTGGTTTGTCAAAACCTCAGAGGGTTTTGACAAACCGTTTTTATCTACAGTTCTCCTGAACTGGTCAAGTCGTCAAGTCGTCAAGTCTCCGTCGTCTCATTCGGGTCCTAACTCAGAGTCTTGTCCTAGGCAATATTTAGATCCACCTAATCAGTTTTGTTTGTCTTCCTTTAAACTAGATGATTTGTTTTTCTACTGAGAAAGCTTTAGGGCGAGTCTTATTCTTTGTGCAAGCTTCTAAATGCAACTCTAATCTTTGTTGTTGTTGTTGTTGTTCTGATCTTTAGGATAACCCATGTTGTTTTTACATATTGTCTCTAAATTAATGTGACAATGTTCCAAGGCAATGAACAGCAGGGGTTTTAGTCAAAAGCAAAGGCCAGCACCAGTTTAGTAGAGGAAGCAATTTATGTATTAAAGAAAACACAGTGTTTGAATGTCTTTCTGTTTTGTTTGCTTTGTTTCCGATTTGAAACTATGTAAACAGAAACCTGTTTTCATTGTTGTTTCTTGTTTTGTGTGTGTGTGTATTTTTATATTGTGTTCATCTTGTAAAGTGTCTTGAAAGGCGCTAACAAATAAAATCCATTGAATATTATTATTAAAGATGGTCCACAGCAAACCAGCTTCCTCTGGATGTAAAACCTCATGGAAAAATTGCCGTTCAGCAGATAGTCCAACATTTTCAAAGAACAGTGAAGAAAGTGTGATATCTTGTCATCGTAAGAGACGTGGCAGTTCCTGCCTAACATATCGATAAGTGACAAATGGGAAGCTGCTGCTGAAGGTTAGTAATATGTCCAAATTTCATTTTGTTCTTATTCTTTCTGTGATTAGCCTCAGGGTATACCTTCACCTTGGAACGAGAGGCCAGAACAGGTCTGGTCAGAGGGAAACCTTTATTCTAAGTAAAAATTAATGAGAATGAAAGTAAAACAAGGACAGAAAGATCTCAGATAAAAATCAGGAAAGAAGGCTTTGAGATCCAGGGAAATAAAAGCTCACTTCATAAAAGTGGGAGGTAAACCCAGTATGCTCTGTTCATAATCATGTCTCCTTTCATATTTGCCACATCCATTTCTTTCTTTGCTCCAGACAATTAATCAACTCCTGTCAGACTCAGACCTCCAGTTAAAGGACACATCCAACAGCTGTTTGAACTATTTCATGAGCGTTTGATTTAACTGTCAAGACAGACACCACGAGGTACTGCAAGATGTGTCAAAATCATTTACCCAATGCCTAATTTTCAGTAACATTTTGGACCCTCTGGTGGTTTTTGGGATGGACAGATTTGAAATTCACTCAGTGAATAATCAGAAACAGTGAATGTTAGATATTTTTGGTATTATCATTATTACTTTAGTTCATATTCAGTCTAATGTTAATCAGTATTATTGTGATTTTCTGTTTAAAGTGTTCTCTTCCTTATGTGTGTATAAACTGACCTGGAGGTTACGACTGCCTGTTTCATCTTTATGTGGGGCAGTTAACTCTGTGTTTCCCAGGCCTTAATTCTTATAAACCAGAATACCTCCCAACTGCCTGTGAGCAGTCGTATTTTGTCTCTTGTTTATCCTCCCTCTTTGTTGACAGTTTGACCTAGAGCTGAACTGGGCTCAGATCGTAGATCAGATATCACACCTGGAACTGAGTTGCTGGTTTGTTTAGGTTAGAAGTTTTACGACCTTTGTTGTTCTTCCTGACTGCCCCTTTTGGTTGTTCTGCTTGACAATAAAACAGGGGCTCGCGTGGAAGGAGATCAGAACTTTCTGTGAACGGCTGATGGAAAGTTCTCCTTTTGCAAAAGCTTTGTCTATGAAATTCATATACGTTGTCTGTGGTCTTTTTATGTAGGTTCGAGAAAAATACCTATCAGTGAATGAATATACTGAACTTCAATACCAAACATCAGTGAAAACCTGATTATTTGGAAAATAGAGGCGGTGCAAATAAAAGCACAAATACAAAGGAATAAAAAAAAAAATCTAATAAACATACTTCAGAAGTCAGATAACGGGTCTTTCTCTGGTGTATAAAGACTAATTCAATCCCTGCAGCTGAAACGCTGTTTTTTATGTCCCTGATTTCAAAAGCAGTGAAATATGAATACATTCCTCAACAAAATGCTGACCTTTACCTGCTACATGAAGCTTTTAAGTCAAAGTACAGAAGAAAAAAGAAACCCTGCATAAAAAAGCTAATAAACATAGATTTCCCCTCACTTTATTCTCCCCTCTGTGGTCCCTACTGGCGCTCCTTGCTCATGATAAGACTCTTTTAATATCCGTCCCTGTGGAGGTGGTGGGGGGACGTTACCAGGGCTACAGCACCACAGGTATCTAACTGTTACTGGTAAGTTGTCCCTGGGTGATTTTTCATTAACTGGTCATAAAAGGGGGCTCGGTGTGGAACCACTGAATATGGCCTTAGATCTTCTCGACAGAGTACTCAAAGCTCGGGCCCGGAAAACATCTTTTAATGAAATTTGATACAAGAATAACTGAAAACAAAGCGATGGAAATGTTTTCCTTTTTGCTTTTTGTAATTCAGAGATGTGAAACATCTGCTTGGTTAAATAATGTATGTTATTGGCTGCTATTTTTTTTTTTATGTCCACTACATTAATGTATTCCATCTTTAGTCCCTGAGCTGATCGACAGAAAAGGATGCGTTGTGTCAACAGTGGCTAGTCCTGCGGGCCATTTCATTTCCCTTTCACCTCTCTGGTTCGCCACCAGGCTAGTTATTCTGCAGTTTTCTGCAGAGATAAATTTCCTGACCACTGGCATGAGGATGGAGAAGTGAGAAGATGAATGGGGACAATTAAGGAAAAATTTGATTAACCTTACAGCAAGTACAGATATGAAATTAGTCCACTGTCAGACTTCTGCTAAGAAAGTAATGATGTCGTTGTGATGCCTCTATGATGATGATGATCTCCACCACTATGATGTTCTGCAAACGCACTCCTGAGCCACTTTATTAGGCACACCTTGTGTGTTGCCACAAGTTTAATTTCTCAGATTTCACTCGTGTGTTTGAAGAGGGAAAGTAAAAACTTCCACTGCGCTCCGATGTAAAGATGCAAAACAAAAACTTATTCCACAAATTTTGTGTTATCCTTTACAAAAGCAATTGAATCTTAGATAAACTCCTCAAAACAAACTACAGTTGAAAACGTGCGTGGCTCTGCTACCTATCCTTTGATCTCGCTCCAGCGTAGCCCGCCTCATTTGCATAAATTGCGAAGTGGCCAATTAAGCTGTAAAACATACGAACTTCTAATAAAACACTTATTCACAATAAAATATCAGGAAATTACCTACATGTAATATAATAACTCTACCTAAACCTCAACTACAAATGCACTTGTTAAATGACTAATTAAACAAATAAGCAGTAATATTCAATTCCTGCTAACAGTAACTGAATATTATATACATTAACTTGGCCTCTACACCTTGCTGTTGACACATTGGATCCCCTTTTTCCTTTGGAGCTGCCCAACCATCTCCTTGGCTTAGACTCAGTAAGGTGTCCAAAATATTCCCAGATTTTGTTCCATATTCACAAGAAGGCATCAACAAAGTTCTGACGAATTTGTCGGCTGCAAATCAATTATTCTACTCTTCCTCTTCGCCATATGCTGAAGGTGCTCTATTTGACTCAGCTACGGTGACTGTGGAGGGACTACGGTGCAGGTAACTCAGAGGAAACCAAGAAGAAACCAATTGTCAGATAGACTGTGGTTTGTGCTATGCTCAGTTTATACCAAGACACCAAAACTACCAGCCTGAACCGTTGATAGAAGACAGGATGGATCCATCTGTTCACCTTCTGACCCCAGGCCATCTTAATGTCACAGCTAAGAACATGATACAAAAGCAACATAAAACATTGCTTTGTGTCACACTTCTTCTTGTCCAGTTTAAGTGAGGCTGTGTGAATCATAGCCTCCTGTTCTTAGCTGACAGTGGAATCTGGTGTCGTTCATCTTGAACCAGTCTGCCCATTCTCCTCTGATCTCTGACATCAAAAAGCCATTTTCATCCACACATCTGCAGCACACTACATTTTGTTTTCTCTTTTTTGGACCATTCTCTGAAAACCTGAAAGTTCAACTTATTTACTGGAGTCAAAAGATGCTGAAGCATAAAGTATGCTACAAAGTGTCTATTTCCTCAGTGTCCATATTTTTAAAAATGTGCAGTTATAATACTTGTTGGTTACCAGAGTGCATTATAATTATGGCTTTACATTAAGATCACTCATAATAAACTGTCTGGCGACAATAACCACGCCCCTTTCAAAGTCACTTAAATCCCATTTTCTCCCAGATTCTGATGCTTGATTTGAACTTCAGCAAGTCATCCAGAGTAGACATCAAAGTTAGGCCTGGGGGACAAATTTGACTAGCAGTGTAATTACATTTGGCCTGTGAGATACAAAATATCTCCTGGAGCTTGCCCATAGGTAGATAGCACATGCACTGCTAATCCCAGAATACTCTGCATATACCCCAGATGTGCCATTTATTTGACATTTAACTTCACATGGGCTTTCAGTATGAAGTCTTGCTAGTTCCAGGTTCAATTTTTAAGCAAAAATTCAAAATTTATCATTATATCTGAAGAGAAAAGAAAGACTTTCTCTACTTTAAATACTTTTCAATAAATATCAGTCTAGCCCACAACTTTTTGAATTTTGCTAATACGTGTATTTGAGTTTAACTGGTCTAGACTCCAGTGGCCTAAATGCATTGAATTAATATGCTTAAAGGTGATTTATGTGAGTGGAGTCTGAATTTTGACAATGTGCGTGTCTGCACTTTTCTACAAGAGTCTCAAAAATGGATCTTGATGATGATTCATATTAATGAGTTTAATTGATTGGTTGTTTGTCTCTGTAGTTCAGTCATACCATAGATGACCCCAGTGATTCATGTGTTTTGTTCTTTTCTCATTATGTGAACAAGGCACGTCTTTGAAAGGTAATGTAGAAAATGGATGATGAATTTGTGTTTGTTTCAGTTATATTTTTAAGCGAATTAGAAAGAAAAAATAAAGTTGTTACATAACCATGCAGTAGAACTACTGAGCATGAAAACTAATGTTGCCTAATGAGCAGATTCTTGGTGAACCTTTTTGCCTAAAAGCATTAGGTAAAAAGGTTACTTACAATTTTTTAGAAAACTTTTCAAATAAACAACAGCTGGAACATAATAACACCCATATTCCTTCTGCTTTCCTGTCAGATATTTAATTGCTATTGCTTGATGATCAAAGGTGCAAAACACTTCCTTAATAACAAGCAGAAAAAGGAACCGGGACTTGCTTCACTGTTCTGCTGTTCTCTAATGAAAACGTTATCTATCCATTCAAAAATGAAGTAAGGGTATCCTTATTAGCTGTAGTAGTCTTACAATAAAAACTGGTGTTAAAACAACTGTGCAAAAATCTCCAAAAGTTTTGAGGATAAGTGTTTTTAAACTCAACATTGCTGTAAGTGACTGAGTGTAAGGGATAATTAAGGCAGTAATACGTTATTAAACAACAAAATGCATTCTCACAAGGGTAAACTGATCAAGCCGATCAAAATGCCCATGAAACCACGAGCAATTATAAAAACAGCAATACTTAGTGAAGGGATGTTTTCCATGATGAAGATACCCTTTAGACTTAACAGAGTTCAATCACATCCAGAGACCTTTTCCTTGAGATGTTCATAATATCTTTAACCTTTCAAGTTAATTAGAGAAACCAGGTGCAAGTTTTGGGTCCCAAATTTGGGAAAGCTACTGCACACCTTTTTTTTTTTTTTTCTTTTTTTATGAAATATTACCTCGGTGTGAAGACACCTTCACTCAAGCCCACAGATAATGGCTGCTGTTGACCAACCACAAATCTGCAGAGACTTCAGATTTGTGGCTGAAGAAATGCATGAAACTTCCCTGTACATCAATAACATGATATGTTCTGTGGAGGAAAACTTTAAAAAGGAGCAATTTCTACCGTGTAAAATGAAATCACTGTGATAGGGCCTACATTTAGAAAAAAGTCTTCAGTTTGAAACAGATGGAGTGTCAGCTAAAACAGGCACTTCCTGTCAGAGCTCTGTCAAACCTGCTCCCAGTATTTGTGGCCACTCTGCTGGGCTTGGCGTTAGCGCTGAGCTCGACTTGCTTGTGAGAAGTTTTATATACTCTGCTGAAAACAATACGTAGTACTTTATCCCTCGTCACCCATATTGTGACAAATGAACATAGTTAGTGGAATATTTTCACTGTCAGCTGGAATGATTTGTGGGGCAACAATTTTCATGATGGCTTCACTCGAAGCAGAAATAAAATCAGATTGTATTTATAAGCTCATAAAGAGGTTAACTTGGACTGCAATGCACACATGTTCCTACAATTATGCTCATTTATAAGGATGAATGTTTCAAGACAATAATTTTAAATAATTTAGTTTAAAAATTATTTAAGATTATATCTAAAGAAAAAGTAAAAGTATTTTCGCCTGATTTCTTCTTTTTTGTTTAAAGAAACATTTGGAAAAAAATAATAGGAAATTGAAGAGCCTGCCGAGTGTATAAAAATCTTTCAGATTTATTATAGTCAGCTTGGAAGGACTGAGGTAAAAAGAAAAGTTTGTAAGAACAGCTTTTGGAACATCACATTAAAAGTAAAGAAATGGGGGCAAGAAGCTAATTATATTGGATTTGAACCATTTTCTCTGCAGCTGATTGCAAGGGAAAGTATCTCTAAAATAATGGGGGGAAAACACCTATTAATCTTGATATTATTATCAATAATAGCAGTAGTATTAGCAGCAGTAGGCGTTAAAGCAGTAATCGAAGTATTGTTTGTTTTACTCAGTCAAATATAGGAATATTTTCTTGGTTTCCACACCTTACTTATGCTAATTTATATATTCACTCTTTTTGGTTTTGTTGCCTTAGAAAGCAACAAAACCAAAGGTTGTAAGTAGCGATAATTGGTTCCTGTAAGTGTACAAGATGTGATGTTTTTATTGTTTGAGAGCCTAAGCCAGAAATTTAACAACTGCTTTATATTTAATGAACAGGCAGTTTGATTGTCATGCCTGCAGTGCTCGTAGATTTAAGAACATTTGTTATGATTTTGTAGATATATTAATGCCTTAAGTTTCAATTTAACAACAATCATTTATTAGAAGAAAAGAATATATATCAGAGAACAATTGGTAGCGCAGACACACAATACACATCTCATTAGGACAGTAGATGAGCAGAGACGATACTATCAGCTATTTTAATTAGCTTCAAACTTTTCATTTGAAGTCCGCTGCTCATATTGGGAAGCAGTTTGAAGAAAATGGCATTTTAGTTCCTTTGAAAAGAGACAATCAAACCCTCTGATATTTAAAATGCAGTCATAACGATCATATGGGTTAGAACTGAGCAAAATACTGCATTCGCTGTAGCTGTTCTGTTTAAATTTCTCTCTGTCTTTTCTGTCTGTCTTGAACTTTTCAAATACACTGCAAGGCAAAGTGCATTACAGACTGTTGTGACATTGTTGCCTTGCCTTTAAATTTTTGCACCTTATCAAATTCTCCTAACAAGTATGAGGACAAGATGTTCACTTGCTGCTTAGATGATGCACCCATTAACATTTAAAATATTGTACAGAGTGGCTTCTGTAGTTAACGCTCATGCTTCTGTGGGACAAACTGACCACTTTTTCTCACTCTGCTGTCCAGCTTTCTAGTACTTGATATTTAACTTTTAACTTTTTGTTCTCTCTGGGTATTTTTTTTGGTGAATGAAGAAATCATCAGTCATATTCACTTCACCTGTCAGTGGGCATTTATATTGTGTCTAAGTGATGTAATAGTGACAGTCCCAAAACATGTGCACATCTAAGGTGGTGCAGTTCTTTCCTGGTGCGCTGCCTTGATAATCAGTGACTACATTAACTACAACAATCCATCTGTATCAACACTTTTAGTTGGCACATAATTTTTGTGAGTTCATCTAATTTTCCTTTTTTTTTTAAGTTACAAATAGGGGTACAACGGTGGCTCAGTGGAAAAATTAGACAAATAGATGGAGGCCTTGGTCCAGGTTTTACCCCAGTGACCTTTGCCACATGTGTTCCCCCTTTCCTGTCTGACAACTGTTAAATAAAGGCCAGTAGAGCTGACAAAACCATTATAAGAAATTAAAATATTAAATATTTTTTTGTGTGTCCACAGCGGTGTGTGTGGGGTACTTCTGCATGTTTGTGCTCAAGTCAACTGAATTTGACTCTAGTCATTGTCTGGTTCTGTTTCCCATTTGACTAAATAAACTTGGTGGACAGACTGTCTGACTACTCCCTATGGAGAGAAGCTCTAATAGTCGTTCAGTGTTTTTATCAGACAGAGTGATCTAGTTACATCACATTAAATGAAGGTTAGGGCACTCAGCAAGTTTTGTTGCAAACACAAGCACCTTGAACAACTAAAGAGACAGACCAATGACTGCTAATGAGTCAGAAAAAAATACTTAGATTCTTTTTTTAAGCTGATTATCTTTTAATTTCTAATAACTCACCCATTCAGAAGGTTATTATCAAGAACAATGGAAAGAAAAATGAACTTCCTAAAATACCAGCAAGGCCAGATTTACAAGATAAGTCTTCACACACACACACACACACACACACACACACACACACACACACACACACACACACGCACACAGTCCTTGTGGAAAGACTTGGTTCCCCAGATGACCCTCAACTCTAAACACAACGTATGAGCTGGAATCATGCCAATCATTGATTTGCACTTTTCATTTAAGCATGATGCAGCCTGTGGAAAACTAGTGGTGGGATAATGAAAATTCAGTTAGTAATGCACAGTTGAATCATCGAGCTTTTAGGTGGAGAAAAAAAAGACACTAAATGTGAAAGAAACCCAGAGTGAAAGAAGGGAGAACTGACATAGAGGGGAATAGTTTTGGGTTAGAAATTGAGAATTTCAAAAGACAAAAGAAGATGAGTTGTACCAAGGCCAAACCAAACTGCATTCATGTGAAGATGGTTGCAAAGATGGGGTTTGTGGCCATCTGTCAAAACTGCTCTGCCCCAGTGGTTTTGCTAACATCTTATTAATGGGCACATTGTCTTTCTTCTGCTGACACACTGTGCTTTGATGGCACTTCACATGGATACTGAAAGGAAGATTTTTTTTTTTCCTTCTCATTCTGCATCCTGTTGTTTAGTATTCAAACACCTATAAGAAGATATGCTTGATAAGATGATTAAAGTCAAATTCAAATTGTTCTCAATGCAGTGTGACACCAGACAACATGTCCAAATGGTTGCAAGCATAAAATAATAAGGCCACAGACTGGGACAACAATGGCAGTAGTACAATCACTCTTTCACACCCTTCTGGCATCAGACAAATGCTTTTTCTACATCAAAATGACAAGAAGAAAACTATTTCATGTTAAAATTGACTGCTGTCTTGCAGCTCAGTGGATCTTGGTGTTGGATCCCTGCGGTGGCCTTTCTGTGGAAACAGCCTCTTGCCCACTGACCACTGGATTGGCACCAGCCTCCCTACAACACTGACAAATAAATAGATCCATTCTATGTCAAAATAGAGGAGTTTGGATACTTCCATGATCCTGTGGACTATGTTGTTAGGATTTAGTCCATGTAAGAGGAGCAGTCTAAAGCTCTTCAGTGCAACAAGACTACATAAACAGCCTGGTAAAAACCAGCCCCTTGTCTTATGTTATTTGCTTCATATAGAGGGTCTGAGATTTGGCTATTGAGAAACAATTGCTTGCTGGAGGGAAGCTTTGGGGGGGGTTAAATTTTACCCAATCACCGATACCTGTGACATATGTAGTGCACTACTTTGACGCTATGAAGCTTACCGGAAATTGCCTGTGCTGCAAACAATCATCCTCCACGGCAAAAAGAGAAGTGCCGCTTCAAACGAGATGGCTGTTAATGTTAATTCAATATTAGGAAGCATGTCCAAAATGGACTAAACAGTTTTGTTCACTTCTTCCGTTGCCATTGCTGAAATTACAAGCAGACCATAATCATAAAACAAGCGCTGAAATTCATCGTCATTGTTCACAACTTCTCCTTCTCTTTGCTGATTGGCTCAGTAGAAAGTCTACCGGAGACAATCTAAGTGAAGTGGAGGAAGCCCAGACTGTCCTGAAGCTCTTTTTTGCAGCAGCAGAACTACACAAGAAGCTGATGGCCAGGCTACAAAAACAATATTCTATGCCCTAAAAGCTGTGCTCCCTTGGTCACAGTCAATGACAGGCCCTGGGTTCCACCATCATAATCTGGCTTTAGGGGAAAGGGATATCACCCCAGTGACAGTAAAGGAGCCAGACTTGGAGAAGCAGTTATTCAAAAATAGCCTGAGATCTGACCTGAAGCGAAATCTGGACTCTCTTCTGCTCTATAGCTAAAGAGGTGTGTGGTAAATTTGAAGAAACTCCCAATCCTGAGGCCCCACTGTTGTAATTTTCTTATCTAATGGCTGACAGGGTTTTCTTTCTACCACTTCATGCAAGTGAGAGTGAATATTCTGCCTGTTGTTAGCTCCTGTTGTCCCAGCAACCAGGTACTCTGACTTTCTTCCATGGTCCAAAACCAAGACTGTTGGATTAATTGGTCTTTCTAAATTGTTAATCTAATTGGTCTCTCTAAATTACCCTATGGCATGTGTGTGCATGGTTGTTTGTCCTGTGTGTATCTGTCTTTCTTTGAGATGCACTTTTGACCGGTTCGGAGTGTTCTCCGCCTCTCGCCCGATGACTCCCAGATTGGCATCAGGTATGGACAATGGATGGATGGATGTTGTTTCTCTGGAGGTCATGGAAATGCTCCATTGCTCAGAATGAGATTGAACGGTAGAAACAAGCAAACTATTACTGCATATACTGGCAGATTGTACTACAAGAAGAAAATGAAATAGTTGTATGAAGTTCAAGAGGAAAAAAAACAACAATAAATGGAATAAATGGAGAAAAGGGGACAAAGAAAAATTGAGAAAAATCCATTTTCTACAAAGAGCCAGAGTGATGCTTTGATACTGGGACATTAGGATTTCAAAAGAGCAGGAGAGGAGAGATTTTAAGGGATTCCAACTGTTCCTCATAGCCTTCCCTCCCTCCTTTCTTCACTCCCTTCTTCCCTCATTTCCTCTCCATCTCCACACAAGATAAAAATGTCAGATGGAGCCGGACTCATAGGGAGACGGAGATCTGAGAAAACTGTAGCACTTAATTGTGCAGTGCAGTTGACTTGTGCACAAACACCTACACACGAACGCATTCCTCTTGGTGGGAGTCGCTGAAGACATCACAAGGTCGACACATTTACTCAGCATGTGGCGGAGGAAATTAGGTCAAAGCCAACTCTGACACACACACACAAATATGTTTAAGGACACATTAAATCTTTCATCCCTTCCTTTTCATCAGGATACTGAATTAGACTTTACAAAATATAATAAGGAACTCGAGCATGGCTGTGTATGGTCATGGTGCATACGGAAAGAACTTGGTGTACCCATGAAACTGAGAACTAAATGTATAATGAGAAGCATCAGAGAGTTTCACAGGACTGAATTTCTAAACACTCAGAGGAGGAGAGCAATTTTCCTGAAACGTCAAAGTACACATTTCCAAGTACTTTCCTCCTCTGGATTTCTTAATAAACTCGTCTTCACCACTTTCCGAGGAAATCTCAGCACATAAGTTAAACTAGCAGGGAGCACCTCGGTGTCATCAGACAATAAGTCATCTTAAATCTTCCCTATTAAACATACAAACTTTGAGAGATTTTAACTCCCAAATCATTAGTATTTCATTGCTTTAGGAAATACTGTGTTGGAGTTTTTTTTTTTTACCCCTAATAGAATGATGGATTGTAAGCAAAACAAAACAAAAAAAATCACAGATAATCTAAGAAGACATTTTCATTTCTCTGCAGAATGTCACAAAAGTAAGAATGTCAGCATGTACTTAAGGAAGTATAAGGCTTCTCATATAGGGAACATTAAATGAAAAATAATTTACCATAGAAAATGTTCCAATTTGCCAAGTTATGTTATTATATGGGACTGCACATGATAATAAACTAAAGGGCTGTTTGGGAGCTGAAAGAGCCCTCTCTTCTCTGGGAGCCGAGCCACAAGAACCGGCTCTCTGAAAGGAGCCGAGATTCCCATCAAAGAAATGATTCTGATTCTGAAATAATTGTTCATAATACTGCAACATGCAGGTACAAGTTTTTAACACACATTCCAAAAGTTGCCATTTTAAATTTATGACTAAGCTGTAAAAATCAGTGTCACTGTCGATGTAAATTTAGACTGTATTCAGTGATTTAGTTTGGTGGATCACATCATGCAGTCTGTTTTGGGGCAGAAAGATTATGATTATTTTTTAAAAAAGAGCATAAATTTCACAAACTGGAGGTAAAAATACTATGAATGTCAAAAGGCTGAAGTCAATTTAATATCAAGCCTCAAATAAAAACATATTTTAATTAATGTCGACAGATATTTGTGTATAACTTCTTTAACTCATTCTGGTCCGCCTGATAGCGCAGCAGAAGCTCGAGGTGAAGCCGTTTGGTTCCTCACTCAGTCAGCTTGTAGCTGGACCCGGCAGGTTTGTCAACTAGACCTCCGTTGTTGTACTTACCTGGGCAGGGAACTCCCTGACTGGAAGCAGAGCATACAATAAACCAAACGTGTTAGGAGTGTTTTTACATGCTTTAATAATGTCACTTTGGGGGTTTTGTGGCTCCTTCATTTCGAGGAAATAGGAAATGGGTCTGAGGAGGTGACGAAGTCAGGCAAGGAGAGAGGAGAGTGGACCTGGGAGCTGCTGAGACTTTTCTCCTTTTTGTGATAAATGAAGGGCTGAGCAGGAGAGATTTTGGTTTTATGAAGACGAACTCAATGAAAGATGAGGCAGAGAAAATGAGGCAACTGATGCATAACTTGGAAATCTAAAACAGAAAGTAGAAAATCCCCTTTCTCTGGCTGGTTTTTGGTTCTTGCATCCATTTATTCATTCATTCACTCATTTGGCAACATCTTTTCCTGTGCAGCAATTACCATAACAGTGAATAGACTTCACTCTCCTGGGTGTGCTGTCAGCAGTAAGACAGTGAACACTTTGTCACTCTCACTCCGATGCACATGTCCATTTACACTGACTCAGAGCCAGGACACATTCTTATTTGTGATAAAAGCACAGCAGGGTTTTTTGGGTCTGAGTGGTTAGATCTGAATATTGACTACAGCAATGTTTCTACTGGAAGCTTGTTTTGTGTTCAGCGTGGGTATGCTAAGGCTTTTACTCAGAAGAAAATACAGTTTGCTTTGTCTTGAGTGGACTCGCACTTAAAACAGAGTGCGAGTCCACTTATTGTGTACTTAGTCCTCACTGGAATTGCTGGAAGTCTAAGCAAATATTTTTCAGTTGTGCAACATTTTTAAAGGAACCTGTGGTGCACTTTTACTTTTTAAATATGTGCTGCTAAGTTTCTGTCTTTGCTAAGTAATCTTCTACAGTGACTTTGTTTGATCGTGTGTGTCAGTTGTGAATATTAAGGCATGTGGGTGAGACGGCATAAATTAATTGTGAGAAACACCTCTGACAGTTCTCACATTTTAAAAATAAGACAAAGCACACACTTCTAAATAACAGGTGTGCTCTGTGATTTTTTTTTTTTTTCCACTTATCAGACTTTTTTGTTTCACACTTTTCCCACTGCTTCCTGACACAGATGGCTTTCGTTTCTGCAGGTTTGCAGGTAATTCTGCGTCTTTAGTGGGTAAAAAGTTGATTTCAGTAATTCAGCTAAAAAAAAAAATGAAACTTGGATATTTATGCAAGTGATGTATGAAGTATTTATTTCAGTTACGTATTTAAATGTCATGGCAGTGTTTCATACAAAACCGGTGATTAAAAAATTTTATGATTTGGCGTACAAGACACTTTTGGAGAATAAATGCTTCCCGGTGCTGACTCATATATTTATGAGTGAATCATAAAAAATATCTAAAATAAGTGTTTAGAATTTATTAATCCATCCATTTTCTTACACCCTTGTCCCTTAGTGGGGTCGGGAGGGTTGCTGGTGCCTATCTCTAGCTAACGTTTCGCCAGTCTGTCGCAGGGCAACACAGAGACAGGACAAATAACCATGCACACACACTCTCACACCTAGGGAGAATTTGGAGAGGCCAATTAACCTGACAGTCATATTTTTGGACTGTGGGAGAGAGAGAACCCACTTATGCACAGGGAGAACATGCAAACTCCATGCAAAAAGACCCCAGGCTGGGAATTGAACCCAGAACCTTCTTACTTTCAAACTGAAATGTAAAAAAATAAACATTTCAATGATAAAGGACTGACATAATACCAACTTCTTTCTGTTAAGAAAATCAGAATTAAGCCTAAAATTCCAATTAGTTTTCCATATTAGACCATGTTCTATTTTAAACGGCTTTGCTGTGTGTTTTCCTTTCACATGTTTCCTCTCTCAGGAGCTGGGCTTCTTCCCTGTTTCTAAAAATAACAATCTTCGTAAGAACATAAACAAGGAATTCACAACTCTATACAGGTGAACTAAGTTTGAACCGTCCTTACAAGAGAAAAAAAAACAAATCCAACACTGCTACTCCTCCATCTGTTTTGGTTGAGTTTGCAGGGTTGCATTGGCTCATTGTTTGCTATAGGCAAACCCTTCCATATCGGAATGTTTTTTTAATGTGAATAACACATGCACACAGACTGCATAGTCACACCGTCTGCCGATCTGTAGGGAGTAAAGGTGTTTGTCCTGAGTGTCCCCTCTGTGGGAAACGACCCATCTGGTCAGTGTGTGCGCATGTAGGAAAGCATGTGAGCTGGGCTGCCAGCTGCTAATGAAGATGGATGGAGGTACATCCATCGTGGTGAAGGTGGGGGTCTGAGGTATTACATACTAAGAAAAAAAAAAGACATAAAGGGAGAATTTCTTGATTCAAAGTCACAGGGTAAATTCATCTTGTCAAAAATATTGTTTGGTAATTTCACTGGCCGCATATTTTAAACAGAGAGATAGGTCACAGGTATTAAAATGTCATGTTTAATGACTCCTGCAAAGGGGGGGGGGGGGGGGAAGATAAGCCCTAAAACAAAAAGAAGCAAAGAACAAATTCACCTCTGCTCATCAACTCCAGCCGTATATCTTTGAGACTCTGCCTCACCCGTTCCAACCCTCAACCTCTCTTTGAAATAAGGCATCACGAGGCATTAGTCTGCCAGGACAGGCAAGTTCATATGCAGGTGAGTAATTCCCCTCAACTCCTGCTGCTCTGCCAGCCCAGCTACAGCTTATGTTTTACTGCCCTCTGGAGGCACCAGAGTGAACTAATGAATCATAATTACAGAGAACATGAGGCTGAATGATTTGATCTCTGATTGAACGTGCTTGAGTGAACCCAGAATAGATCCAACATGCAACCCCTCACTGTGTGCTCACTGTAAATAACAGAGTGGATCTGAAATAGACTCACTCTAAATCTGTGCTGTAATGAGTGTGAGTTACTGCTGCTTGATGTGTTTTCAATTTTTATTTTCTGTAGATAGGTATGAAAAAAAAGAGAACACAAGTGTGGTGTGTTTCATAAAAACCACTTTTAGCTGTAATAACTTCTGTAATCACTTTGGGGCACTGTCTAGCAGTGTGGTGTAGAATGATATAATACAAGTCTACAATAGGTTCCAAGTTACTTTATCTTAAACATGATGATGACAGAAGTACTTTACTGTACTGCTATTATGTACCAAAATAGATAACAACAATATATTAACTGTTGATGCTAACATATTAGCATCAATTTAATAATTAAAAGATTAAGTATTAGAACCAAAGATAAAGCACACTTTTGTGTGCAGAAGTAAATTAGCTACAACATGAGAATCTGGAGCTTTGATCGCATAGCAATATGTAAAATACTCAAATGGCCAAAGTTTTTGTTAAAACAGTCACTATAAAATAAACTCAGGTGGGTGGGTGCTCTTTTGATGTTCATTTGCAGTCCGCTGAATGACAGTGTGCAGCAACAGGTGGAGGAGGGACAGTGCTGAGTTTACTCTATAGTTTGCATAAAACTTGAGAAACCTCTCTCTTCTATCTCATTAAGAGCACTTTAGACCAGTGGAACATTTAAGGGGAATGAATAGACAGAATTTTAAAAAACAAATAATTCAAACACCAAGATGCAGCATTAATGTCTGGAATAGCAATTGCTAATTGGTATGTAGTGATAATGTTCACAAAGTACGTTAATTACTATTCACAGAAGCCTTATTAGCTGCTGAGTTATTTTTGCTCGCCCTCTTTATCAGTTGCTAGTGTGCCAGTTTTAGGGATCGAGGGAGGAAAAGCTCAGGTCTGCCTTCCAGTCATTTCTGAAAGATTCACATTCTCATAAATATGCTTCTGAGATTCTGTAGAAGTAAGAAGAAACAATAAAGACAAAACGGAGGGAACAAAGTCAAGGAAATTCATTTCGACTAACAACAAATGGAGCAGAAGAACGGAGCAGTGGGGGAAAATAAAATATACAGAAAGAGGGCTTGGAGAGATCAGCAAAGGAGAATAAATTAAAGAGTTAAACACAGAGGGAACAAATGAAAGCAGAAGACAGAAGGCAGGGGGATTGAAGTAATGAAAAGACGGAGCTCCACATTATAAATTAATGCACACCTATAAAAGGAGGAGACACTAAATTTATAGTCATTTCAAATTAGTCAAAAAAAAAAAATCACATGCAAACAAATCAATACCCTGCCCGGCTCTGTGGAGAGCTACATCGCAGTCCAAAAAACTGATGAAAATGTAAGCACACATGGTCAAAAGATGTCCTGTGGATAGCTAATTAAGCATAAGAAAGTAAAGAAAGAACCAGTTAAAATGTATCTACAGTTCATCTATTACATTTTGTTTTCAACCACAGGCATATTATATTAATTAGGGTAAGATCAAATTCCCCATTTCCTGATCAATATTATTGAAATATTGTCATGAAATCAAATAACATATTAATAAAATGACAGATGTGACCTAAATGCTGGAAACAAGGACTTAAGTCCTTCAATAAAAATCTCTTTAAACTTGTGGTGCTAAGAAGCTCAGGCAAAACATTTATTTCATGCCAATTTAGCCTTTACGCCATTTTGAAACTGTAAAACTTTCAAACTTCCTGCATGAAGAGTTGATATTTGCACATTAAAACATTTCAGAACTCTGTAAATCAAGTTACCTTGCATTTAATTAAATCCAATGACGGACACATCCGGACAGGTGATCCGGTGTCCGTAACTCGAGCTGAACCGAACGGGAGCTCAACCACAAACAAGCGCTCCCTGAGCCTCCATGGCGTCAGCAGATGAACTAAGTGAAAAATGTCAAACATAATGTGTTGGCTGTAGCTGCAGAGCAATATTTCAGGATGGTGGGAGAGCTTCTCCATTCTGAGCACATCTTAATGAGAGCTCCAGAGCAATAAACCCGGGAGATTAGATGCCCTGGAGCAGCTCACCTAACTATCTCTTGGCACTTATGGTAGGCTTCAAATATGAGTAGAGGAGAGTGATATTTCATATACATACAGTGTGTATCTGCATGGATTTAAAAACCTGTTTTAGAATAGGACAGCATAATGAGACACACAGACAACTACCTTTTTAGCATTCCTGGAAAAGATGCGGAAGAGTCCTAAAGAATTCAGTTTTATAACATCGTCTCACGATGGAAATGTTGGAGAAACCCAACATTTAATTTGAGCACCTCTATAGAATGAGAAAAACAGATCCCCTTTTCAAATAGTAGCTGCCTTTGACAAAATCACAAATCAACACTTTGCATGAGCCCTTTTTGCTTCCTGACTCCTGGCTCCTCTTATTTCCAGTTCAAACCTCACGTTTTCATGAAAGAAATACAAAATCTTTTATTTATCATTTATTATAGAATATGCAAAAATATACGTCTCTAATAAGAAAAGTTGGGAGAATGGTTAATTTATATAAATCTGATAAATTATTGATGCATTACCGCTTAAAATCAACCCAACTACAGCATTTATATTGATAGTATCTGTTGTTTGCTGAAGAGACTTGCTGATCCTCCAACCAGCTGGTCTTTTATGCATTTTTTAAAAAGTGAGCTTTAAAGGTTTTTTTTCTGTTACCTTCCTTCCCAGCCTGCTTGCCATCCATGGTGGGAAGATAAATATGTGTTCTCATCCAGCCTACAGGCCCCAATGAATAAAATAAATTAACCTCTGTTGTACTTATGCCCCAGGGGTACAGAAAGTTATGAGTGACTAATCAAAAGTTCTTCCAAATTCATATAAAATAAATAAAAGCAAAACACAGATGTATAAACATAGCTTCAGATGCATATATTTTAAGAGGGATTTGGGTTATTTGTGTCTATTGATAAAATGTACTCAAATAAAAAGTAGGGTTTTTGTTTTTTTTAGATTTATTCAGCTTGAGACTATGATGCAGTACAAGATTACTGTAAAACATTTTCCATCTCCTTACAAGAACAAATTTGCCCTCATCTGTGATTGTTCTGAAGCTTTTGTCTGCGATCAACTTGTAAAAATCAAACAATATTCTGGGCTCTGTGTTTCACACGTTGTGATTCTATAATATCCCTGTTTCTCTTTCCATGGTGTCAAACTTTCTTTTAAGCAGAATGAGTAATAGCAGCAATATGGTAAAGGACAACATTTGTCACATATTTAATTCTCTGAATTTGAACGGATTCTTACCTTGAGGTAACCCCGTTACGGATCAGGTCCTGTCTGTTCTCAAATTACCTCTCTGCCCTGTCCCGTCCCCAAAGTGGACCCTTTGTTCTGGAGAAAACTCAGCTCTGACTGGAGACGGAGAGCTCACTTAAAAAAGGAGACAGAGACAAGCACAAGAAGACCACTGAAGAAAGACAGAATTAGAGAAAAGAAATGACTAATTTACACTTATCAGAGTTTTTCCAGCTCAGCTCGTGGTGCTGGGGCTAAGTGAAATGTGAAGTTCAGCCAAATGCCACAGTATATCAGAGATCTAGGAGAGAGCTTTCATCCTGTTACATCTCTCTGAGTTTTACAGCCTGGCTTCGCTCCCTCCGGCCCTCCAGATAGGGACGGTCCATTTCAGGTTTAAGAGCAGCTACTCCGGGACGAGCTCAACGGTCACCAGTCACACAATATGTTCTGATATGGCACAAATAGAGCGTCAGGACTGTTTTCAAGCCGAATCTCTACTGCAGGCACATAATAACTCAAGAAAGGTAAAGAAATAGAAAATAAGAGAAAAATGTTTTGCTTAAACACCGTCCATTTCTTCTACAACAGCAGGACAAGGTTAATGTTTTATTCCATCAGATCTTCCAGTCAACTAGAGAGTGTTAACTTATTTATTCTAAATAAAATAACATTTAAAAAATCAAAAGAAAATTAAATGTGCACTTGGTTTCACTTGATATTATCTAACCTTTTTTAATTTGCAAACTGACGAGTAAGAAAAGGTCGTCACCCTCATATTTAGACCAGAGTTTGGTGGTGTTTGTTGGTTTGTGTTTTGTGAAGGTTTGTCCCTTCAGATATTTTGGGAAGAGAGCGTATGAGGAATATTGATGGGGCTTTTCAGTCAATATTATTTGTGTCTGCATTCTCAGCACAAGGTTGGTCTTGGTCCCAGTGTCAGTGGGGTGACCACCATTGATTCCTTTTGTCACTGATCCTGTTTGCAGTGATACAGGATCTTAAGGTGTAGTTGTTTAAAGGGGGTGTCTGCTTTGTGAATCTTTGTCTCCCTTTTTGGTTTGTTTGTTTTGGTGTTTCGAGTCAGTCTCAGTGAGCAGTATGGCTCACCTCCCTGGGTGCCATTCCTTCTGGGGACAATATAAGAAGTAAAATGGTCTACCAATCATGCCTGAACTGTTTTTCCTTAGTGTGAAGTCCAATTAATGTGGATTGAGAATTGTAATGAAATGAAATGCAATGATTCTGGCTAATAACTGTAACATTAGTATCTGTTTCAAGAGTCACATTTGGCAATGAATTCTTTGGTATCTGGTTTTAGTTTGATGTTTTTTTTTTTTGTTTTTTTTTTTAAAGGCATCAAAAAGCTGGTAAGCTGGGTGAATTTACAATTACAAGTCAAATATTACTTTCATTTCTTGAAAAGCAACATTGTTGGGTATTTTTTTCACTGGTGTTTTTGTGCTGCAATAATTGTAAATCTAAACAGAAGTCAACATACACATTTCTGAAAGTATGTTATGCCTGATGAAACAATTCAACAATGTAGGTAACATCCATCCATCTATTGTCATCCGCTAATCCTCTCCTCAGCAACACATCCTGGCAAGAAACCAAGATGTCCATCTCCACTGAGACTGGGGACTTCCGGGAGGCCCGGAGGCATTCCCAGGCAGGAAGGGAAACGTAGTCCCTCTATGGAGTACTGTGCCTGCCTTCAGGTCTCCCCACAGTGGAATGTGACAGAAAAACTACTAAACGAGGTGCTAAAAGGCATCCGGGTTAGGTCCCTGAACAACCTCAATTGTCTCTGGTTAAAAAAAAAAGAGAAGCAGCAGCTCTGCCACAATCAACCAAAAGATGGCAGAGCTTTTGACTCTATCTGACCCTTCACACCTACGAAGGAAGCCCATTTCCAGTGTCTTAAGAATATTGATATTTCTGTCATGATCCATATCACTTGAGGGTCAAAATGTAGCCACATATGTAAACAAGAGCTTTGCTTTTTAGCACAGATCAAATCTATATCCTCAATATTTCAACCCCAAAATGTATATTTTTATAGTCAAACTCCTCCACTGCTATTCCCCAACTGAGTCTGCCATTTCCGATTCTTCCTGTAAGTTTTGTAAATCGTTTCTGTTATCAATAAAGATCCCTGAAAGCCACGAGTTTAAGGTCAGCGGATAAAACAGATCGAGATGCTTTTGCATTCACAGGTAACAGGCAGATTGAAATCGCAGTTATGTTCTTTTGACTCCCTTCTTAGCTCTTATCATTCAAAGCTTGTTCCCGGCTACTTTGAAGACGCATCCTCAGACAGCCACTTAATTCCGCCTCTCCACACTTTTGAACTCAGCCAGGAGCATGGGATGGGGGAAAGCATTTGAGTTTAAAGAAAAGAGAGCGTCAGACACACGATCATGGGGAAGGAGACAGATGGAAACAAAGGTTGAGCTTTCAAAGGGAGAGCAACAGAAGTTAAGATGTAAAAAAAAAAAAAGGCCATGGATGGATGCACTGTTGATAGCACTAAATCACAGCACGCCTCTACACCCTCGCCGGTGTGTTTATTCAGCCTCGGCCAACGCTCAAGGACGCTGTTGACTTCCCAAACTCATTAACAGATGAAAAATTACTTAATTGAGAGCGAGACAAGCAGGCATGTGCATTATTTTAAGTGAAAATTGTAATATAGCTTGAAGAATAGCCACTAATGGCTCTCTTTGTTGGCATGTAAAATAGATAAGCAGAGGGTGAGCTGTGGCTTGTTTTTTTAAGTGGAGCTGCAATCATTAACTATGAAAATGGGTTTTGGGCCAGCTGAAGGAGGTGAGGTGGAGGTTGGGTGGTACATTAGATCTGGACACTAATGGACCCGCCTCATGGCGGACACACACTCATGCAGATTAATGAAAGCACGCGAGTGAACAAACAAGCTTTTCGCACTTTCGCGGAAGTCAGCAGGACGTGTGTGTCTGTTCTCACCGCTGGCGGATTGTTTTAGTCCAGCCCTGGGATTCGGTCTATGGGAGAAGGCCAGTCACTTGTGGAGCACACCCAAGGCAGCCTTCTCATCGCCTCGGGCCTGGCCTGGGGAAGGAATGGATGGGATAGATGGTCACGACTGATGAACTAGCTGGAGATTTTTAGCCTGCAGCCAGAGGAAAAAAAAAAAAGACAGGAAGAAGGCAAGAGAGACCGAGTTAAAAAGTCAGGTTTGCTATTGGTAAACGTCCCATGGCTTACAAAGGAGCATGCAATGCCTTGGGCCAGAATAGTGGGAGACAAAGGAAGGCACAAAGATGGGCATAGAAGAAATCAGGAGAGCAGAAGATGCGGGGAAAATAGACACAAAAGGTAGAAACAGAAGAAAAATAGTCATTACCTACTTAAGGAATATCTCAGTAAAAAGATTTCCCCTAGTTTACTCTATGCAGCTCACCAGAATGTTTCGGAGTAGCTGTGCTTTCAAAATTGATACTGCAATAGAAACAATAGAAACAAGGTTCCAGAAACAAAGTTACATTTTTGTCACAAAGCAAAGGTCAAAGGCACCAGCTAACTTCACTGCAGAAGTACCTTGAAATGCAATACCACTGAGAAGCACTGGGGCGTGTCTGGAGCAGATTTGCAGTCAAGGAGACAAAAGTTGATGAAAAAGCAGTTCCTGTGTCCTTTGCTCCTTGACAGCTGTGATGATGTGAAAGCACTTAGAATTGTTGATTTTTTTATGATAAGCAAGTGCAAATGAATACAGGTCAGCAGGCTGCACACTCAATCATTTGCTTACCTCATGGTGCTGTATCCCTCAAGGTTGCAAAATCTGTAACCTTCATATCCATGTTGCTAGGTCTAACATTTAGGGGACGTTCCTAAAAAGGTTTTGGCATCGTTTGTATTTGCTAGGTCACTCATCTGCCCTCTTTCAGCGTTTCAACACAAATAAACGCAATCAAAATGTGTTCACACTTTTGCCTCGCAAAAAAGTATGCACACTCCTTCAACTTTTTAATATTTTGTCATGTTACAAGCCTTTTTGAAACAGACCGACACAAAGGAGCACATAACTGATGAGTGGTGGAAACCTAACACATCGTCGTGAATGCGGCGTCCCCAAAGTAAAATAAGATGGTGGCAGCATCATGCTACTCAGATGCTTCTTTTTAGAAGGAGGAGGGAAGTTAGTCTTAGCTGATCCTAAATCGCAAGTATACCTCCAAAGATAAGCGACCATAATTGCAACACAAGGTGGATGAACAAAGTATTGACTCAGGGGCTGAAACAACTGTATGTTAAACTTTTCAGATTTGATCAAGTACTTCCACTTCACAATTATGATTGTTTTGTGTTGGTCCATACGGGGTGAGGAAGCCATTGCATTTATTACTGCTGCTAAATAAAGCTTGTCGATGTGAAACCTATTTGTCCCTAGGATCAAAAACCATAGAATTGTAAATAATGTTAGCTCTATTTGCAGTGCAAACAAAACATTTTGGATTGATTGAAAGAAAGCCCTTTCTTGAAAAGAAAAAGTCTATTTCCTTTGAGTCCTCTCAGATCTATGGAAAATTTAGAAGTGATACTTATAATAAATATCTAAAGCATATAATTTGCAACCTAATGGTGAAAAAAAGAGTAAGACCTGAATGACCTCAATGTGCTATTTTGTTGTGGAAACAGTATGCAGAAATAAAAGATAGAAGCTGTTAAAACTATATTTTAATTAAAAATCTCAACTGATTTTGTTTATTTGTTGTTGTTTTTTTTCATTTGTCTGTCTCTTGTTTTATCTTTTTAGTTTGAGCCATCTGAAACATTTGAGTCAGATTTTGCAGATTCCCCATTGCGTCACATAAAATTTTACAAAAATACATCGAGATTTGTTGTAATGTGACACGTTGGGAAAAACTACTGATCCTGAAGTTCAACAATAGGAATACTTTTGCATGGCAAAAGGACTTATTCACCTGTATCTTGTAAATATTTTACCTCTCATTTAAAATGCTTCTGCAGAAACATTCTAAATGGCTGCATACCTACCAATAAACAGTCTGTAGTTTCTAAATGTACCGTTGAATAGCACTACTAGAAGTACCACTCGTTGATCAGCAGAGGGCAGCAGCAAACTGTAGTTAATCTCAATCTACCCCATTTTGAGGCGAAGAGAGTTGTTGCATTAAAAAATATAGGAAATATAATATCTCCAGGAATAACTATTTTTCTTTATGCACATATTTGCTTTTAGGAATTAGTATATTTTTAAAAAATATATCTAATTAACATGTTTATCATTTTAAGAGTATATCATAAAGCTGTTTTTACAAAATGTCTATGATAACATCACACAAGTGTATAACATGTTACTTATTATACATGTTTACATGTATTATATGCATGTTGTAAAACTTGTAAATTTATATAAAAGAACATTTGTTTTTGACAAACAACAGAAGAAGCATTACACCTGCGCTATTAACTGTACTTTCCCCTCTGGATTTGGAGCACAACACCTTTTTCCGAGGCACCCTGAATGTAACAGCGCTATCACCACCATCACAGCGAGCGTCTCCCTAGCAAGGTGTCCACTATCGGCAGCTAGCTGTTGTTTTTACCTCGGGTTTTAATTGAAACATTTTGATACTAACTTGTACTTGACACCTCTGGACGCTTGCTGCCATGAAGGAGAGCAGGATTTTTGTGATTTTCTTGGTGCTTTCCGCCTCTCTTCTGTGCACAGCCGAAGCGGGCAGGGGCAGGAGCGGCAGCAGCAACCAGAACAGCTTCAGACGGGCAGCTAACGGGATCTACCAGACTCTGAGCAGCGTGTTCGGAGAGGATAACATCAGAGCCCTGTACAAGGTGAGCGGAGGAGCATAGACACCAATTATGAGCTGGCCAGCTGCTTGCAGTCCACACATGATGAACAGGAAATAAGAAAAAAAGCGGGGTCGGCCTGGTCAATTTATCATGGATGCCATTTTGAAATATTAGTATTAATCCAATGATTTTTCGCCTGTTGAGGACCCCAGTCTAAACGCTTTGTTTTATATGTAAGTTATATGTGTGTGTCATTGCAGTTTTGTTTCAAGGTCGCAAGATCATCTCTAACCTGCGAATTCATTCATTACATCGAAGGCCCTTAACTGTATCAGTCTTTGAAAGCGTCCTCTGTCATTTCATAGATAAGTCCTCATGTGAAGGACATTCTGAGCTTCCCTGTGTGCTCTCATTGGTCCAGATGCACTTCCTGCATTTTGAAAAGCTGCACAGTTCCTGCGTTTAGCCGCCAAAGCAAAGTACCTGTTTGCTTCCCATGTTACGGTGGTCACGTGATAATCATCAACACAAATGAACGCAATGGAAATGTAATTATTTTACATTTGTGGACATTAGCCTGCGTGGTGTGCTTACCATATGTTAACATTGCGGAACGTTTCACAGTATCACAGCAGTGGCACAGAAATGCTAGCAAAACATCCATAGCATGTGATATACTTGCTTTTATTCAAGATAGAAAAATGGCTACGGATGCAGTCCACGTTATTTTTTATTTCATTTTATTTTTATCCAGCCTACAGAGGGGAAAAAGACCCTGATAGCGAATGACGTCAAAATGCTATATTTAGAACAGAGCAGGCTTATGAATATTAATGAGAAAGTGTGACGTCATTCGCGATCTGTGCCGGGGGGGGTTTTCGTACTGTAGACAGGTTGTAGCACGATCAATTCAACAAATCAGGACTAAGATAGAAATCATGTGACAACTACAGTATTCTCCCACTTGCTCGTACCACGTGGTGATTGTTCAGGCAGTGTGAAAGTCTTTACAAGATTTGTTTTTTGTCAGTAAGATTATATTTAAGAAGACTGTTGGAGATTTAAAGTCCTAAGTGCAAAAGACATATATTTGGTTAAAGTTAATATAACATTTTAAAGAACATTGCTAGTAAAGAGTTTGGGATATTGTCTTGAAAGTGTTAAACCCATCCCCATCAGTACTGTTCAACTGAGAACATTTTCTTGATTTAAATAATTTTACAGTATGAATATGCTCCAGACAAGGCAGGCTATGAAACTCATGGAAATGTAACCAGTTGAATGCATTTGCTGTATCCAACAAGAGTTTGGGACTTTACGCCACTTTCACAGCCTTCTTCTTCTCATTTAAAGCGTTTTGTACCTTAGGAACAGTTGTAACAAAAATTTTTTTGTAATTTTCAAATTGTTACTTTCAATAGCCTTGTGTTCCTGTGTGGCAGCCTGCAAGTCGATGCCTTTCTTTTTGCATACGTCAATTTTACAGTGCATCACAATAAAAGCACTGTTTCTGGTGCTTCCTTGATACTAGGCAAATGAAGAAGCAAAAAAAAAAAAGAGAAGGTTTTAATAGCAATGATCAGTCAGAGGGTACAATTTATTAAGTATTCATTTTCAAGACACTGAAAAATGTGAACATGTTTCCAAAAAACTTGTTTGTGTTTTCTTAAGCAGTTCGGCTGTTTTTAGAAGCAGTTGAGACCCAAATGGAAGAATAACGATGGGCAAAAAGTGAATTTTGCATAATAGGTCTCCTTTTTTATAAAAGTCTAACTTTAAATTGTTGACTCAATTAAGGCTTTTCAAACAGAGACTGTCCGTCTTTGAAGCCATATCAAGGAAACATTTTCGTGATGAGTTTAAATGACTAGATCACCATAAGTTGCATGCTATCGTAAGGTCACTTCCATGGCCAGTACATCTGCCCTCTGATATCAGTTTTTGTGGAATGAACCTGCCCTAACCTTCACTGTCTCTTCTTTCTGCTCAGTTTTTCTCCAAAGCAACAGAGCGATTCGTCCATGGAGTGGACTCTTTTATGGATACCATATGGAAGATCTGGTCAGATCTGCTTGATGTGATGGGAATTGATTGTAAGTCATGAACTTGCCGCACTTTTTTTTTTCTTTATTTGACACAAAAAAAATGTAAATAATATACTTCCTGTCTCTCTCTCTCTCTCTGTTTTGTGAAGCTTCAAACCTCAGCCACTACTTCAGCCTCACGTCTCTAAGCAACTCCCCAGCACGCGCCTTGCTCCTGCTCGCTGCCGTACTGTTGGCCTACTGGTTCCTATCCATGTTCCTGGGGGGAGTGTTTTATCTGCTGCACGCAGTTTTTGGACGCTTCTTCTGGCTGGCGAGGGTCATACTTTTCGCCCTGTCCTGCCTCTACATCCTGCAGAAGTTCGAGGGCGACCCGGAGCGAGCCGTGCTGCCTCTATGCTTCATCATGGCTGTGTACTTCATGACGGGACCCGTTGGAGCGTACTGGCGTCGAGGGGGCGGGGCGGGCACGCTGGAGGAGAAAATCGACCACCTGGACACTCAGATCAGGCTGCTCAACATCAGGCTGAGCCGCGTCATAGACAGCCTCGAGCACAGCGGGGAGCAGTAGACCCGCAGCAAGGAGAAGGGTTAGTCTTGGCCACAAGTATTTAACTCACTTTCCTGATAACATCCGCAGGAAAACAACTACCAGGTATTTACAACTCAACTGTCAGGTGGGATAAACTAAGATCTGAACACAGGGTTTTAAAGGCTTGAGTCGATTATTGGAACATAAATGTAAAATTTCTCTAAGATTTAGACACGTCGACCAAACCAAACATTTTTGCTTGATTATGGTAAACAGAAAAAGATTGGGAAATTTTTTTGTACCTCTTTAAAGAAAAGTTTAACTGTGAGCTCTCTTTCTCTTTTACACATCTTAGCAACTTATAACAAGCTGTCAAATGATAGATTTATTTTTCTTTTGTTGAAGTACATAGAGTGCTCATGCTAAGAAAATAAACATTTTATATTTAGATTTTTGCCCTTTTGAAACCCCTTGAAATCTGTTTGAAACTACTGTAAAAAAAAAAAGAAATAATGTGAGCACGAATGCCTGACTCGAATTGAGACATTGTTATTTCTGATATGTAAAGATGTTATATAGTTGTCCACAGTGAGATTTATTTATTTCATCCAAACATATTGAAATTTTTTCTGATTAATGACCATCATGTGGCGAATGTGACGTCCAGACCTTTTTTGTGTGTGTGTTTGGGTACATGAGTCAATGCCGCAGTGACCTGCTCCAGTGTGTGTTTGTGGTCAGACATGGGAATTGGAAAAACACTGCATCTAAAGTCACATTCTGATGTGGAAACCATACAGAGAGCCAGCAATATCTCAGGGACTCACTCAACACATAATGAAATACGAGTTCTATTATAAGTAACGCTTTTGTCGCTTGAAATCTGTGTGTGTTGTGAAGTTTAATTTATGCATACCGTCCACAGAAATCCTACTTTTTATGTTGTAGTTGTTGTGGTGACTCAAATCGGGTCATGTTTTTATCATATCCATGCTCTAATACTTTGAGTCACAGGATACTGGCTAATTGGTCTTAGAAAAATCACCTTTTTCAGAACACAGTTTTTATTGAATATCATTAAAAAAAACTGAAGGATAAAGGGCCTTGCACAAGTCTGGATAGTTGGAAACTTTCAATGGGAATCATTAGGAATTTTTTGGGAAGTAACTATTAACAGTAATATTTAAAAATGTTAAACATTGGCAATTAGCAGGGATTTCAAATATGGGGTTATTCTAGCATAATTTTGAATACTTTTGACTGTATCTATGCAGGTCCTCCATCACATGCACAGGGGGTTTCTGGAAATCCAGTCGTTTCCCATTCATTCCCCAAATTCCCAATTAAAGTTTTGAAATTACTCCGAAGTGGAAATTGCTGAAACATTTCTGTAAATCTTGTTTTCAACTTGGTTGAAACTCAAGTATGTATACTTGAGTAATAGACACTATTACTCAAGTATCTATTACTTAATCAAGTAATAGATACTTGTGCAAGTATCTTGTACTCAACAGATACTTGTATCACTTCAATCATCTTAAAAAAAAAGTGCATTTGATCTCATTTTGTGGCTTTTAAAAGTTGCAAATCCAATCATGTTTTCTGTACAATGGGTTAGATTTTAGTGAGCTTTGTCTTATTGGCCATTTCCCTGGAGACTTTTCTTACACCTATGTTTTATAGCTTTGGAGGAGTCATTCAAACGTTGTGATGGTATAAGACCCATAATGCAAGGCAGCAAACATCCCCAGCTGAAGGAAAATGAATTAAGTTTTACTTAGGAAATTAAAATCAAAATGTTTTTGCTACTTTAATCACTAGCAACTCCTTCCTTGACATGGGAGCATGCCATTTTAATGAAGCTCGGTTTGATAGCAGGGATTTTGTTAGTTTGCTTAAATCAGTCAGCAGTTACAGTAATGAAGGTGATGAAGCTGACCTAGATGCTCAAGCAATGGACTTGCAAAACACAAACTGTTCTATTCAACCTTATTATGTTTTTATACATTTAGTTTTAGTTCTAAATCATCATGGACTTTAAAGTCTTAAGTTTGAAGTGCCTTACAAAAGTAATGATACCCCTTGAACTTCTCTACATATAGTTGTTACAACCACAAAATATAATGTTGTTTTGCAATTTTGTGAAACAAAGTTGTGCGCAATTGTGAAGTGGAATTGGAAAGAATAAAATTCAGTGCTTTTTGTTGTGTTTTTTTTTTTTTTTTTTTTTTTAAAAAAAAAAAAATTAATTTAAATTAAACCCTTAAAATTCTTTAACACACAGTG
>NW_015114167.1:78131-97403 GCF_001443285.1 Poecilia latipinna | reverse complement strand
TTTTTTTTTTTTTTTTTTTTTTTTTTTTTTTTTTTTAACAAATAAAAATCTAATTTAAATTGAACCCTTAAAGTCTCTTACACAGCATGTAGAAGCTTCTTTGGCTGAAGGTATGATAAATCTCTAACAGATTTGAAATTTGTCATCATTTGCAAAACTAGCTTAAGTTCAGCCAGATTGGATGAGAGAGCAACTTTCAAGTTTTGCCACAGATTTTTAAATTTGGGTCTGGGCTCTGATTGGGTTATTCTCAGACATGAATCTGCTTTGATCTGAACTGTTTTGTTGCAGCTTCGGCTGTATGTTTAATGTTATTATCGTGCTGAAAGGTGAACATTTTCCTCCAGCTTCTCTATCCATTATGAAGAAATGCATCCCTACAACATGATGCATCACCATCATGTTTGTAGTAGAAATGGGGCAAAGTGTGAATAAGTTCAACAGGGGTGAATATTTTTGTAGGCACCTGCAGAAGAATCCGTATAAGTGACCATTCCTGTTGCCAGTTGCAATTTAGTGCAAGTCTCCTTGACCCATAGATCATGAGCTAATGTTAAAAATATCACTTTGCTCTGTATTCTTGATTTTGAAAGTCCAGGGTTGATTTTCTTCTTAGCAGGTTTGGTAGTGCTGCACAATTTTTAAAAACCATAAGAAAACAATGTGATGTGGGATAGATCCACATTTTCCTCACTGCATTTTTCTCTGTCATTGAGATGATTCCAGGTCCCTCTGCTAACTTTAGCATCTCAGGCAGAGAGACTCCACCCGACAGGCTGGGTTTATTATTGCCATGCATGAAGTCAGGAAACTCGTAATATAGCAACCTAGAAATATCACAACCCAAAGAGTCCTTTATATTCCCTAATTAAAAGTCTTAACATTTTGTGGCACCACTGGCATTTATTCAGGAATAACCGAACCTATACCCCAAACATAAGCTAATAGTTTGGTAATTTTTTATTTTATTTATTTTTTCATTAATACGTTATTGGTTGGATGGGGGGGGTTGGCTTAAAAGTGGTGTTCACTGCTGGCAAGCAATCATTTACATCCAAGTTTTAGATTTTTCTTGTTTTGCCAAAACATTCCCAGCCTGCTTGCTACATAAAAAAAAACACCCAAGTGATTGAACTGTTCATTGTCATGTGAGATTTTGTTGCATGCTGCCTTTATCTTTGCAGATTTCAGTTTTGCTTCCTGAGTCAAGATTTTAACGAATGTCATGAGATCAGCCAGAAATCGATTGTTTTTGGTTTATGTTACTGTATAATGCAGCTTGTGTTTCTGCACTATTTATTTACACTGGAGACTGGGATTTATTGACCAAATGATCATTCTTGGTTTAAAAAAAATAAAAAAGACTGGATACAATCACTGTTTTCTCTTTCGATAATCACTGTATTGTCCCTGAAATGGAGGTACATATGTGGGAATCAGACACTTCTTTTCTCTTTAGGCAGCTGACTGGAGAGATGGGCTACAGATTAATCTGTATTTACATTTATATTTCTGAAGGAACAGAGCTAAATGTGTGCTTTATCAAGGTACTTGGTGACTGATAACTATTGTTGACTGGTGTTACCCAAATATACTGTGGAGAATTGCAATAATCTGTTTAAATTCACACCTAAACATGTATAATACTATTACAACTGGGTGAGGATTTGAAGCTCTTTCACATCTTTAAAACACTTGAGAGCTTGTAAGGTATTGTGTGCAACATCATGCCACTAATTATAAATGTTATCATGAGCCACTTACTGTAGATGCTGGTTGAAACCAAACGGATTCCAGTGTTGGCGTCTGTCAGCATTAGATTCATTACTTCACCCAGATGTTTATTCTCTTGTTTAGAGTATAATGAATGGCTTTTAAGTCCATTAAATTACTATAACCCCACTGTATCTATTATTTCAAATGGTCTTATATCTTGTGCCAATTTTTATTACTGTTAAGAAAATTTGATCTTAGGCTTTTTATTATTATTTACTCTTTTTATGTTTTGTTTTTCTTTATCATGTTAAATCTTCTGTAATTGACTCCTGATTTCTTTTTTGTGTTTGGATGTGTCTTTATGAACAACTTTGTGGAAAAATTGCTTTTTGAGCAAAGATGAGGTTCAGACTTGAATAAACACATGTATAACTGAAAACTAATGCTTTGATTTATTACTATTTTCAAGAGAGTGACATATTCCTGTTTTCTGTGATGTACATTCTGTCAATGCCTTCTCTAAACAATCTGAAACTTGGCCTGTGCTGTCATCCTGCAGTGTCTGCTTTTAAGTCTGCCTTCCATTTTGTATTTTCTTTTAATTGGGATAAATACGCTGCAGGTCCATCTCTGTAAGAGACTAAGCTGATATTGCTAAAATCTCTAATTTAAATTAAATTAAAAAATATAACTGTGTATCGAACTTGTATATATTTCACTCCTAAGTGAATTACTTAAGTCAATTTAGCTGTTTACAAAATTCTAGTTTATTGAGATGCTCCTGCATAGTTATAATACCAAAGGTGGTTTTAAGATATTACATTTTTCTGACAGTAGGGGGCGATAATACATAATGTGTTAGTGCGACAAAATTGATATTTGCGTTGAAAGGTTCCACAGATTGAAGAAAATGTGGTTATTGTGACTGACATATTACATGATGCAAAGCGCTCAACAAAAGTGAAACCAAAAATCAAAATAACTAGATGGTTACAAGTTTCTAGCAGGTGTCTACAGAACATTTGTTGAAAAATTGTTGTAATAAAAGTAAAATTACAATGGCAAAAAAACAAGTTGACATGAAATACATTTTACAAATAATTATCTTTATAAGTTGATTTTATTTTTACCAGCTGGTATCAAACACAAAATCAGTGAGTGATTTAAGAATTAGTACAAACAAAATCAATGTGATGCTTAAACTGGCAAGTGAGCGAACTAACAAAAAAAATCAGTAAATTCTAATACGGTTATTATTTCTAATCCCTGAGAAATAATTAGAAGTCGGAAGCTTCTCTGATTGCTGCGGCTTTAGACAAAGACATGCAGAGTTTTCTTGCTGCTTCCTCAGTTTCTCCACCTGGTTATGTTGGTGCAACAAGTTTGTTTCACCTGTTTAAGATGGCATTAGTAGGAGGATCAGGTGTACAGTTCAAACATGAGAGAAGTTTAAATTAATTTACTGCATGCCTGGTCTAATAGGCTTTAGATTTCTAATAACGAATATGTGAAGCAAGCATCTGAAAAGACTGTACAACATCTTCATTTTTATACTTGCACATTTTCCCTTCATGTTCAGTTGATCAAAAAAAAGTCAGTTACTGGTATTTTGCATAGTTGCTTAAAAATTCAAATGTTATGGCTAATAACTATGCGCATCTTAAAGTAAAAATCTAAGAATCTGTATCAACAGGAAACCTTTTCTATACAAGAACAAAATAAGTTCATATGAGCTGGCATTTTCAATATTCTCTAGTTCTAACATTTCGACACAAACAAATAATACAAACATAATAAAAGTATTTTTCTCAAATAAACTGAAATGACTAACTTTAACAAAACTTTGTTGTGTCACCTTATTAAGTAAAATCCCAATAAAACACACTACGGTTTGTAGCTGTAAAGTGACAACTTTACAACGACTAGTTGTTGTAAAGTAGTTGATCATTTTTGCACTGCACTGTAGATTTAAACTACAGACTTCACACATCACTTGCTCACCTTTCCCATCCATCGCTCTTCTGGCATTTTCTTGGTATGGCAGGTTGGTAAAGCACAAATGCCGGTAAAATCATTAAATGATGACATAAAAAAGGTTTTTAAAAAGGAAGTATGTCGTTACTGCTCTCTGAATGCCTTGATGTCCATTTAAGTCCCATTATATGCTTTGGTGCTGTCAGAATCGTGCCACAACTCTCATATTCAGACTTCCAGCACCACCTGAACTAGCACCAGAACCCTGCGCCTGGAGGGACCCTTGGTCCAGCTGGATATGTTGGAGACCGGCGTTGAAGCTGGCACACAGCAAACTGTTGGTATCGGTGGGAGTCAAAGAAACCAGAGGACCAGCACCATCCACGGACAATGTCCCTAAACAGACTGAAATCAGCAGAAAATAGAGTGTTACAGGTGTCAGAAACTGACACTATACTCTTCAGGAAGGGTTTTCCTTTACCCAGGAGCTGGGGTCCTACCTGCTGTATTCTGATCCCAGATTTTGACCGAACAGTCGTGGGAGGATGTTGCTATCTGAGCCGAGCCACCAGAAAACACAGGTAGAAATGTGCAGCAGGCTGTGGTCTGCAGGTGACCTCTGTACTCCACAACTTTACAGCCAGGCTGACGCAAGTCCCAGAGCTGACAACACACAAACACCTCACTGCATGCGGCAATCAACAGTTTCAGGAATGTAGCACAGTAACAAAGAACATCTGAAACATCTCACCACACATGGGAAAAAATCATCATCCTAAGCCACGTGGACTGTTTCTAACTCATATCTAATCCATAAAATCTAGAAAGTGCCTCTCTTGATCTCACCGTGGCTTCACAACCCTGGCCTCCAAAGCCGTTGCTGCTGGACACCAAGTAGTTCCCATTTGGAGAGACATCACAGTGAGTCTGTATATACTGCTTAGCTGGAAAGGTGTTGGTCACCTGCCACGAACGGCTATCCCACACCCTACAAGCAAAACATGTGAAAAGACAAGCAAACACACAGTTTTTAGTTAATGTACAATAAATATTTAGACCAAGGCTAAAACGGTTGTAATATAACTGACTGAACATTCTCCATGAGATGGGATTATGCATTTTTGGCAGGGACTGTAGATGAATTTCATTAAATTTGAACAAGTCATCTAAAAATAATGCATCCCAACAAACAGAGCTTTGCTGTACCTTATAGTTTTATCCTCTGAGGTCTGGACTACAGAAAAGCTAGCTGGCACCCAACATACATGAGTCACCTGGAAACAAATAAATACGCAGAAAAGCTGAAACCTTACAGAAATCAAAATATAAATATATGGTATAAATTAGTTGAACGTAGATCATATTTGCAATTAGGTGCATCATTAGGTGCACGAATTAATGCTCTCACCAGGTTTCTCGAGATGTTATGTCTGTGTTCACACTTTGCAGATTCTATATCCCACAGGCACATCCAGTTGTCCCGAGAGCCAGTGCAAAGTTTTCTTCCATCTACAAAGAATTTAAAATACCAGCATCAGCTATGCAGCATATTTTATTATCCCCCAAAACTAAGTTTAGATAACCATGTTATGCAGGGAATATATAATGCAATTTTTTTTTCTGCAAATAATACAGAAAAACATAAAAACTACTTAGTATATACTTGTTCTTATTTTACCCTATGCATATGATCAGTTTGTAATTTCCAATCCAATCTTTGCAGGTTAGAGAAATATCCTCACCGCTAAAATCTAAAATTTGCCTTTTATGTAATATATTTAATTCGATTTAACAAATGCTACCAGAAGTACAGAAATTCGTAACCTAAGTTGCAGTTTCCTCAAAACAACAGCAGTGGGAATAATTATTATTTGCCATTTCATTCAAAATTTGTCGCACCAGTTGAAATAATGCTCCTATACATTTCTATAATAAATTGCTGTTTTGACCAAAAAAAAAAAAATGCAGACTGATAACTTAACATAAATACAAAAGTTAAATATTGTTTAATGACAGAGGAAACTGAGTGTGTTCTTAAAGTTGGTACCAGGGCTGATAGCGATTCCATTGACAACCAGCTCATGTCCACAAAACTCCTGAATCGGTTCGTCTCCCTGGTTCAGGTCCCACATGAGAACGGTTTTGTCCCGCGAGGCACTAAAGATCCATGTACTGCCGGGATAACAAAGCACCTGGGGGGAAATATGAAGACCGTTGATCAGTGTGTGAAAATTTTAACAGCTATCAATTGCACTAAAGCTGCTCCCTTCCCACTGACTTTACCTTGGTAACCTCTCTGTTGTGACCCTGGAAGGACTGACACATCTGGCCTTGTTTCCAGTCGTACACCACAACGGCCTACGGGAGAGGAGGCAGGCATTTTATGCTTATTAGCTCCAGGTATTATCAAAGCATCACACAACAACATTTATAACTCCCACACTCGGTACTGCCACTTATATTTTGATCAATCCTGTAAAACCAAGACAGTAAACATCTGTTGCTCTACCTGGTCACTGCCACCAGAAACACACAGGTCTGGGCTGAGATTGGTCACAGTGTTGATGGATCCATAGTGGGCAGGTTCATACTGTAACACCTGACTGTCAAAGGTGTTCTCAGCCTTCTCCCCTTGAGGTGATCTGCACAAAATATGTATGTATGTAAGTATGATAATTATTTTGGGGGGTATTTCTGGTTAGATGCTGGAAAAATGTGTGATTTTAGCCATTACTATAGCTTACCAAGAATATTTCAAAATTAAGATAATCTCAAAACAGCATCATACAGTTCACAAACCTATTCAAACCTCTCGGGTTCATGTCTGATGATTTGGTTGTTTAAATTTTCTTTTTAGGAAAATAATGTAATGAATATTTTTAAAAAATAATTTGTTTTGAATGCCAGACACTTCTTACTGTCTGGTTCTGTAGCGGTGAAGTTACTGCAGGTTTTTAGGTCAACACTACAGCTGGTTCAGAACGCTGCTGCTCACGTTCCCAAAATACATTAACAATCTCTTGTCTTCTACCCTGCACCCCACATGGAGAAGCACCATTCAGCTGCTATGCACCACAAATCTGGACCAAACTTCGAGAAAACTGCAAAGATGCTGAAAAACTGAGCTCTTTTAAATTAAGGCTAAAAACCCACCTGCTAAGAGTTGCCTTTGATTAGTAATAAGTGGAACATGGAGCAACATATTGATGATGGCATTTGACAAAGTCTAATGTTTATGGCTTGTTTTACAAATGGTAACTATATCATGTCTTTATGGTGTAAAGCAATTTGAACTGCCTTGTTGCTATACAAATAACCATGATTTGACTGCACACCATGCCATGTTTCTGGCGGATGGATCACACACCGATGCAAAAACACTATGATGCAGATGATGTAAACATTTTTAAATTAATTCTGCTCCTTAATAAGACTGCTAGAAATACGTCCCTAAATATCCCATTTAATTTGTCTCTGCTCAGTTAGTTGTTGTGTTTGTAAATAATGCAAGTTTATCCTCTGAGCTTAGGAGCTTTTGTTTTGCCTAAATGATTAAGTGGATTAAAATGCGGAAAACTTTGGGTTCCATTGAGGCAAAACATAGTGAGACTAGCAGCTCCAGGATCTCGAAGATCAAAAAAAGGGATCCTTTAGAGTTTTCTGTAGAAAGAGAAAAACAGAGGCTTGTGTCCCTATAGCACTGCACTCCTTCAGCTGACAGATTGGAAACTGATTAGGTCAACTACTACTGTTTTTAGATAGAATAAGTGTTTCCATTTTTACATAGACCAGGTTTGTGTTTATTGACGACTATGATAACACCGAGAAAACACACCAGAGTTCCCAGTACAACAATATTTACACCAACATATACAACAAAAATGCATGACATGACCTATTTTTTTATTTAAAAGAATAAAGCAGCAATTGTTCTCACTGCTTCTAAAAACATACATATTACAATAGCTATGGTAATGTTACATAACGTGTTTAATATTTTGATTTTGAAAAACAAAAGCTTTGAATAAACACCTTGTAAAACTAGCTGTAATGCTTATTACACATTATATTCATTTTTGTCCAAGTGTAAAAACTATTAACTAATTAGTCTGTCTATCTGCTCAGCTAGCTTAGCAGGTATGTCGGCCTTAGTAACAAAACTGATAGGTTGCCCCCATTTAGTTACAACACTATGACTGTCCTTGTTTTTCACCACCAGTAATATTACCTCTGACACTTTCTCTGTAATGTTATTATATGGATACTACACTGTGGGAACAGGACGATAGAAAAATATGTGGTCTTCAAACCAAAAACTTGGGCATACGTTGAGACTGGTAAGCCACCCAGGCCTACTAAGGAGCAAGGAAACTTTCTTGTAATAATAGTTTGAAGAACTACATAAAACAAGAAGGATCAGACTGTAAACAGTCCAACATAACCCACCTGTACAGCTCAGACCTCTTGCGAAACTTGCTCTGCAGCTTCCCCATGTTTGCTCAGAAACCTGCAGCCACACTGAATTACAAAGACAGAAAATCCAACTGAGGTTTAAAAAAATAATCATTCCACTAATTGAACAATAACTATTGCTTGGCTTCAAGATGTAAATTGTGATGTCAGTTGTTGTTGTTTTTTTTTGTTTGTTTGTTTGTTTTTTGTTTGTTTTTTTGGGGGTGGGGGGGGTCAGGCTTTCCTACATCAATGTAGCAAATGGAGCCCAATTAATAGGTGTGATTATACCATGCAGATATACATCAAACACTTGCAAAACATGCACTCATAATGCATGGTCATTATATCACTGCCACTGCATACCCTGTGAGAGATTAACCCCCCACACACCACTTTCCCACGCACGCACGGCTAAGCTCCACCCTCATTATCCCCACGAATTTCTCAAACAAGCGGCAGGAAGGAGAGAGCTCCAATCCTATTAGCGCCACATCATTACCGCCACAAGGAATTAGTCAGTCGAAAACACCTCGCTATGAACTGTGCTGGCGGTCATTATGCAACATCTCCCGCGGGAATTTAACTGAAGTTATTTGAAATAATAGTAATGTTAAAACTTCTTGTTTTCAAACCCACTTCTGAAGACTCCCTCTACTTACCTGTCACCAGGAGGTGTGGTCACTGGGGTGATGCTGAGGCTAACTAATCCTTATCGTCCATGCTAAGAAAGATCAGCAGAGCGGCGCGGCTAAAACATAAAGTTGGAGGTATTAAAAGTTGATAAAGTCGTTGTTGGGACGACAGAGACGCTTCCCCGACAAATGGCCATGATAGTTTGACGTTCTAACTGTATAAAACACCGCACTGAAACGTCCCTTGAACTACTACACATCCATCCTTTCCTCGCAGCTAGACGCTTTCCCGTATCCAGGGGAACTGGAGTCACGTGACACGTGGACGCGAACAAGCGGAAGTTGTAACTGCTCACAAAATAAAAGTGTGGGGTAAAAACAAAGTAATTATTTTATATCAGCGGCCTCCAACTACATATTTCAATGAAACAAATTGCTACAAGGTAATGTTTTTTTTTATGCCAAAAATAGTATGCTAAAACTTTTAAGAAACAGATTGCACTGAACTATTTTGTGCTCTGAAGGCTCATTTTTAACAAATAAAACTTAAAAGGTGTAGCATTTATTTATGACCTACAAGCTTCTGTTGCTCCTAAAGCTGTTTCTTAACGACAATATTAATGGTGCCTTCTCAGATGTAATTCATCTTCATCTCATCCAGAATGTTGTCATTTTAACTATTGGTTCATAATAAGCCAGATGGCCAGTTCCTCTTTAGCCTGAGAGATGTGGCAGGTATAATTTGCAAAAAGAATTTGAAATCTTCATGTTTTAGGGCCACTGGTCATTTTGTGATTTAATGTCTATTTTTGTTTATACTTGCTGTGCTTAGTACTTTGTTGCTAAGCACAATAATTAGCATATCTTGCTCTTTTTCCAATTTGCAACTGGGACACAGTTAAGTTGGCTTAAAATCTTTTTTTCCCACATTCATGTGCTGACTTTTGGGATAAATGAATGATAACAAGCACCTCTTCCTCCTGGTTTACTGTTGTCTTCTTCAGTTAGCTTGAACTTATTCACTGTTCTCCTTTGGATACAATCTTGTTTAAGACAAAGATTATTCTGAGTTTGCAGAACTCTTTTAGTGTTTGCTGATGGCTTAAAAGCACTACAACACATTTAATTAGCTTTGTTTTTTTCTTGCAGGTTGATACCAGTTCTTTAGTACAACTAAAAATATGATGAAATAAGATAAAAAACTTTATTGTCCATAGAAATGGAAATTTGATTTACATAATTTGTCAAATGATAAGGTGGCCCAAGTGCCATTAATGGTAGGCTACAAAACTTTTAGCATTTTGTAAATCATAAATTTGTATTGTGAGGATCTACTTATAATCTTAAACAGACCCACGGTGATAGACTACAAATCAGTGACTGCTCCACTGGCTGTGGAGCTGAATGAACACTGCGCCATCTCAACAAAAATAGAACATAATGACCTTCACAGCTTACTGCAGAGCTACTTGGTTGAATACTGGTGCAACTATTATTGTTTCCACTGTAGAGATAGTTAATGGTTAACCTCTACCAGGCTATTACCAAGTAATCCCTAAAAATAAAAAAAAATCTGTTCTAACCACTAAGCAAAATGTAGTTTTCTTCTTCAAGCATTTAGTCTCTTGATGTTCAGCAAGGCTTTGTGCAGGCTATCTTTACTTTGTTTTTTCCTGATGCTGATATTCTTCCATTTGAACAGACATTAAGTTCAGTTTCTGTCTTCTCCTTAAGCCATCTTAACTGTAATACTTTTGATCATAAGAACATAAACTGTTTGATTTAACCTCAACTTGTTTGTATATAGAATATCTACAACACTCATTGTAAGGCATTTACAAAGTAAATAGGTCCAGGTTCTATTTACATTGTAAAATACCTTAAAATGAACATATTTGATTAATTTGATAGTTCTGAAACACAGCTTATAAAAAGCCACATTTTATGTTTACAAAAATGAAAATGTTACTACATATAGCCAGCAAAGGTTTATTTTGGATTCCTAAAGAAACTGGCATCACAAAGAAATATATGCAAGCATATTAATGGAAAGTTGAGTGGAAGGACAAAGTTTAATAGAAATAAAAAATGAAACCAACAGAGATAACATCAGCTTTGAGAGGTTAATCAAAACCCATTTAAATTAGGAAGTCATTCATAAGGTTTTTGAATCTTTTCTGATTCAAAAACATTCTATTTTACTTGGAAATCAAAGTCTTGGAATGTGGAGAAAAGATGGACAGATTCCAGTGTTGGTCCAGTGTGTTCATTAAAATCCAAAGTCAGCACCACCATCTAGGAAATTTTACACTTCATGTTTCCATCTGCCCCTGCCCCCAAAATACATAAACCGGGTATGAACTGATGATGGTCGATTTAATGTTCCTGGGCACGAAGCTCCATATTGTTCCAAAAAAAGATTGCTATTACGTCATTATTTTCAAATACTTGAGTATTGTTTATTTTAATAAAAATCTCAAAATATTATTGCAACTCACCTCATATGGGCTTATGACTCATATAGAAAACGATGTCTGCAAAATATGCATTCATTAAAAAATAAATAAATAAAAATCTTTGGGGCACCCCAAATATTGGCCCTGGGGTACTGCACTTGTAAGCTCTTTCTAAAGTCTGGCCCAGTGCACACACAGTACATGAACACACTGGTTATAAAAAAAAAAAAAAAAAGGGGGAAACACATTTGATATGCCACTCTGTGAAAAGAACACATACATTTTGGGCTGAATAAGATAAATAAATAAAAAACTTAATCACCTTATTTAGACACTTATTTTCACTTACTGAGAATCACCTTTAAGCAAAACTCTGGAAAATTATTTTCTGTTTGTATGGTTTAAGAACCCCCCGTCCCCCCTCCCGTCCCCGACAAGCCCCTTACAAAACATTCTAGAAACGGCCCTGGAAACAGGATTTAAGTGGAATTGCTCACGGAACTCAGAGGGCTTCAAGCGTGTAGATTCGCATGCTTCTTCTATTCTACAGGTTGGACGTTATTAATACATCGCGGCGTTTGCTTGACGGCGACACTCCCCCCTGGTCGACGGGAGCCAGACGCAGCCCACGGAGGAGTGGATGGCTTCTGTAATAAAAATACATGAAGAGAATTGAGGAAAAGAAGATTGGTCGGGGGCAAAGCCAGCGACACGGCGTCCTGTTCCTTTCGCCTCTTCCCCGGTGCGGAGCCACGGACCCGTGCGCCGCTTTTTTGGGAGGGGAGGTCACACTCGGGCATAATTTCGCTGCGACTAGCGAGAGCTCCGTGCGAAATGCCGTTTTCTGTGTGGTTTCTTTGGTTTACCGAGCTGACACGGAGATATAACTGTACTGTATCCCAGCCTAGCGGATCGGAGTGAAAGTCCGCCATATTCTGCCTTACCACGCCCGGGAGTGGAGCCATTGGAAAATAAACGGACAACCTCGCTCATGTGTTTTTCTCGCCAACGCAGACTGCGAGTTGGAAAACAAACAAGGTATTTCAGAGATTTAAAATACCATCAGCGTTGAGGACTTTGGAAAGAGCCTGGCCGGAGTACGGATGACAATACCTATCCAGATCAGTGCGGATGGTGTGTTTTAAAAAAGATCTGTTGATCATACAGACACAGAAGATCAGATTATACCCATCGACCGAGCAAAAAAATTCAACTCAACCCGCTTTCTATTCTGTTAGAAGCTTTCAGCAGGCCCAGAAAGCGAACTGAAACACAGGGAAGAGGGTGGGAGGGGGTGGGGGACTCCAATAATTCCTCTCAAATATCTTATTTTCCGTCTCTACTCCAGTCTGAACACGCAGACCCACTACAACAGCGGTTTATCACCTAAAGCCGGCCTGTATGAGGACGTTTTTGACATTCACAGGCCTCTGGTTTTCCCTCCGCGACAAATGTGAAATCTGAATGACTCAATACAGAGGGGGGGGACAAGCGGAGTTATAGTGCGTGTTTGAAAAAGGAAAAGGACCGAGAATGACCCTGGAATCCATAATGGCGTGCTGCCTCAGCGAGGAGGCGAAAGAAGCCAGGCGGATCAACGACGAGATCGAAAGGCAGCTCCGCCGGGATAAGAGGGACGCACGCCGGGAGCTGAAACTGTTGCTTCTCGGTAAGCTTGGCTGGGGGAGGGCAGCGGGATGTGGAGCCTGCATTCCTCCTTCATCAGAAATACCTCTGTGGGGAGGAGGCGGTGGTCTGGTGCTGGGGCTTCCCACCTGGGTGAAGTTGGAGGGGAGAAGTGGTTGAAGTGTCTCTCTCCGTTTTAGGAGTCTAGTGCAGAGATTGGCAGCAGGGAGAAGTCCTAGGTGGCTTCCTGTGTTTAAAACCACCTGATTTGAATAACTGTGACCTGTTCGTATCGAGGAAACAAAACCACTCGCCGCCTGCGCTATTATGACGGGAACCAACACCTAAAGCACAGCCGGCCCAAGGCAAACACGAACTTAGTAGCTGATTTTGTCACTCAAGTCAAGTTTCATAAATGTTTTTATTCGCACAAAGCTTGGTAAAAGCGTTTTTTTTCCCCCTGTTAAAGTTGTACTTGTTAAATTGCAGTCAAGGCCAGCTGGTTTTGTGCTTCACCTTTCTAAACAGTACATGTATTGAGCAACAGACTTGATTTAAGGGTTAAAGCTACATGCAGACCTCAAGCTGTGGCATTGTTAATGAGTAAAAGGAGCTTGTAAACGCAGGAGGACTGTGAATCCAATAACCATTTACTGACTGAAAATATGCGCTCTGTAGTTAGCCCATTGACATTTTGGTCAAGGTTAGGATGTAACTGAGCTGAAAATGAAAGATCAGAATGAGCCACATTAGGGTCAGATGTGCATTAAATGTCTAAATTGCAGGTCCGTTTTCATCTAATCGGAGTAAACAGAAAAAGGAATTAGCAGGGCTCAAGTACAAAACAAACATGACTTCATCTCTGGTGATATCCATAAAGGGACTTGATGCCAGTCACCACTTCTCCGACAGTTGAAATGTTATTGACACTTAAAATGTTTTGAACTATTAATTATATGTTAATATTTGGAGTTTAATATCACATATGACATCAGTTCATTCATACCAACTCAAAAGAAGCTTTCTTTTGAGTATCTCGCATAATTATTTGAATTGCTGAACCTGAATATTCTTCCTACAAAAAAAAAACCTTTTGACATCTTGACCAGTTTCTTCTGCTTTTTTCCCCCAATGATTTCAACGCAAGAAATCAGAGTCTTGATTTGTTTTCTTAAAGAACATCTACAGGTTTATTAACTTTTAACTTATGTTGTGAATTGACTCATCATAAATCCATATAGTGAAGGTTATCCTTACTGTCTTAAAATGATTCAAGGTGAAAATAATTGATTTATGTCTGGCACTAGCTATAAATATTTTATCTACAACATTTGGATCAATTTTCCCCTTATAGGTTTAAGTATCCCCCATAATCGGCTAAAGTATATCATAGTAAAACGGTTTGTAAAACGTACAGAAACGCTTGGAAGGAAGAATGAAAACTTAAAAAGAATTGTGTATTATTATTATTTTTTATTATTATTATATCAATGTGTTAAGGGGGTAAAATTAGGGAACTGTCGAAAATATAAAGATATCGTATATTCATAATTTATTAGAGACGACACATTTTCTGGACACCATTTAAGATGAGGTAGAGTTTGTTTGAGTTTGGGACTTATTTAGTATGGGCTGTTATTTCCAGCCATAACTACTGTACACTCATACGGTAAAACTTTAAACTGAAGTTACACATTTCATCCTTCTCACACAGAGGTGACTCACTGTTGGAAGAATCATGCAAAGCCAGATGAGGAATAATGTTTAAATGTTTGTTAGTCGAATATGTTTTGAACTTGTACAGGAATGACACCAAAAATACCAGGAACAGGGGTGGAAATTTTTAGGCTGTTTGCATATCGATTAGATGACGATTCAGAAAGCCAAGATACGATGATAAATCAGGTTGCGTAACATTGACCTCACACACACACACACACACACACACACACACACACTATGCATACAGATGTTTTTACGTGTGCTCTTGTTTGGGGAGCCACAGCGTGCTAGCTGCTACTCATCAGAAGATGCGCAGTGGCCGAGAGGTCGCATTCTGCGGGAATTTCTTCCTATGCATCCCATGTTGGAGATATTTCACTTGCTTGATGATCCCATCACTCTTGCTGTCATTTCAGTGAATTGCGATGTTGTATCAGGAGATCGCGCCATAGCACAAAAACCCTGATTCTCTACAACTCTTGAAGGCAGCACATCCTTTGCAGTAATAGTTGGAATGAACTGTGTCATTAACTTTTGGTTTTTAGTGTGCTCTAGTTTCTTGTGTTTCAAAAGATTACCTTTCAGTTTCACGCGTCTTGCCTTCGGCATGCATATTGCGTTAGACCCTAAATTAACCTTAAACTAATCTAGTTTTGATATTTGTTGATTGAGTCAGAATCATCCACATCTGTATGGTTTCCCACATGGGAAAAGTAGAACTTTAACTTTTTAAGACTGTGTCCTAAACTGAAGAAAAGAGGGCAAGCTACTTAAAACTATGTCAACTTGAAGACAAAGGAGTGGCTTATTTGGTTGTAAAGTCATTATTGTGATTATATTTGGACCTGAATACGACTTTCAGTTGTAATGATTATATTTGGAGTGTACAATGCGTTAACGTTTAAACATTGATATAGAGGGTATTAATGTTGTTTGGAATACCCCCAAATCAAATTCTGATTAGGGACCCATACAGCTTTTGGCCATCTCTGCCTCAAAGGCCCTTCCAGGTGGTGTGCTTATTTATGAGTGTGACAAATGTTGGCTGGGCCAAAGTCTGCCCTTTATTGGGTGTAATCAAAACAGTTTTGCAGTTTAAAGCCAAACCCTGGCAATGATTATATCACAGGGCTGCAGGAAACGCTTTGGAGCCCTGCTGCCATTCATTTAAAAACATTTGCGTTTAACCACTCAACCACTATTGTGTTAAGTATGAATTCTTTAAGTCAAGTATAAACAGATGGCCCATGTTTACTAGACCTGGGCCGGTACCTGGCATGAAGGTATATCAAGATGTAAGCAATAAGGGGTTTCAAAACCATTACAGTTTTCGACATATAGTTTTTAAGGTTAAAAGTCTGATTAGCCCCAGTTTTTTCCATCTGTATGGAGCATATTCTAACTGGCTAAAAGGATAAAATAGGCTTCAATACTTTCCATTAGTTATAATAGTTGATGTCACTGTATTCACATGTTTTCTGTTAGGAAAAACAGTCAAGTTGTCATATTGACCAGCAAATTTCAAGTTGTTACCTTGTAAAGAACCAACCAACAAAATGGCAACAACATTCTGAGCAATTAACTTGGAAGCTGACTATGTTTAGCAGTTGTTAGTCTAAACTGTAATAACACACAGAATAGATTACTGTTGAAGCTACAGGTGTATTTCAAAAAAAAGGAAAAGAATGATTTTTATAAATTTTTTGTTTTTAAGTTTAAAATGGATTTGTTGTTACTGTGAAGCCTTGGTATTTTTACTGAAGTCAGTCGTGTCATGTCGGCCCACACCCGGCTTTTCTATTTCAACCTGTTTTGTTACTAATGTAAAGTCAGGGGAAAAGGAGGGTGGTTGACATTTCCTGTAATTGTCATACTTGAGTAATACAAGTTCTTTAGTAGCCTTCTGCTTTTTAATTAGACTGAGCATAAACAACGTTAGATGTGATATCGGGCTGTGGAAAGCAGTGCCTGATACCCCGGTTCTTTAGGAAAGGCACCCAGAAAATCATGCAAAGGAAGCTGGCTGGACTATCACATCCTAGTTTCTACCTCATGATGGATGCGTGAAAGTGATGGATCAGCAGATGTTAATGGGCTTTGCTCTCCTGTAATCAAATCGATGTGATGAATCTCCAGTAAAAGGGTTTGAATGAGCTGACTGCCACCATTCTTAAATATGGATATTTTTCTCCTTGTTGCCCCATAAGCTTTCATTAATCCCAGCAGTTTGCTTGTTATTCAAACACTTGAATTGCCAGTAACAGATAATTCTTAAAGGAGGTTAAATCGGTGCTAATCCTTGCTGAGCTCCAGTTTTTTTTTTTTTTTTTTTTTTTTTTCTTTTTGGCGTTGCCACTGCTAGAAATTCTGGTTCAACTTCTAGCACTAATAAGCTGCTTCTTCAGAGAGTCCAAATTTCAGCTAGACCAGAGAAAAAAAAGGGAATTTCTCCAGGAGCTCAAGACAGGCTTGTATAGAGGGAAACAACCAATCAAAATATTCTAAACACCATATTTAAAGTCCTGGCGTTAGTATTGTTTTTGATCTTCTTGATTTAATTCAAAAACACAATAAAAGCAAAGAATGTCAACATTAATTTATGACCACATAACTTCAATAACATTCACGCACTATCTCTCATCCTACTGCTGTTTATCTTTACATCTACCATCGCAGAGTTTAAGTAGCTCATTGTGTATAGCTGTGGTTCCACAAAATCATCCAATATAATTAACAAATGCAGAGCGTAACTCTAGTTTCCCAGTGCTGCTGGTACCGATCAGATTGGCTGAATTGTGAAGCAGCAAGTTGTTTTAAAATATTATCAAATGAAGCTGGTGGTCTTATGGCATTTGTTTGCAGGGATGTTGGATAAATGATATGATTTCTGTAGTTAATCTGCCTGCTATCCTCCACAAAGCATCAGTAAGAAGTAGAGGGAGGGTGAACTGTTTCCTGGATGAGACTGTTAGCGGTGTTGTGACATGGCACTGACATGGCTCTTTGGTTGTGGAAAACCATACCACTTCTGACTCCGGTTAAATACAGAAACGGCTTTGGTTGAAAGCCCATTTCTTTATGTTTTGAAATTGGTTTAGTCTGATTCTTGTATTTTATCTGTCTGTCTTCTTGCGGCTCACTCTAGTAGTACGTGTGTAATGACATAATGTTTACAGAGAATGGGCTTAAAGATGTGGTCCTATAAAACAAACAAAACGTTTTGAAGCTGAGCCAAATATGTTTTTGCAGCCATGAGCCACGTGTTTTGTTTGTCTCCAGAAAAAAAAAAATGTTATTTTAACAAAAAATATATATGTCTGTCCAGCTCACATATTTACAGGTTTAGAGATGCAGGCTACGCCAGAACAATAGACCTAGAGGTGCTCTACAAAGCAGAGACGCTTGTCCGTGTTGCAAGAAGAAACGTACAGTTGCTAAAGCAATCTGGGCCGACTACCATTGATTTAAAGCTCACTTAATGTAACTGCTGATCTTCTCCACTTCATAGAAACATTGTGTGTCTCTCTGTTGTGTATTATTACACACCAATACTTCAAGTGGTCGACTTACCCAAAAGAAGTTGTATGTGTGGTTCGATAACCCATATTCTGTAAGTGCATTGTGGGTTTTTAAACTCCCTAATTGTCTCGTTTCCTGTGGGACTGGATTGGAAAAGTTTTGCTTTAGACTGTCCCTCGCATCGAGACAATTTTTTCCTCTCTCAAGTCATTGTGGCTTTGAGACTAGTTTTTTTTTTGTGTGTGTATGTCTGCATTTCAAACCACTAATGTTAATGTTTGCATAGTCTTAATAATATCTATGCAACCTGTGTATGTCGAAACCTTCGGACAACACAATTAATTTGGGAGTTAAAATGATTATCTTACTATATCAGTCGTAAGCAGCTCTGTACCCCCCATTTGCCCCAACCTACTTCCATTTAATACCCACAATTGTTTGTTGACTAATTTCTCATCTTGATGTAGCATTTTTGATTGTCATGAATTATAAACGGCAACAATTGCAATTAAATTTTTAATTCTAGTGTATAATACACATAGTTTCACAACATACATTTAATAGATACCTGCATGGCATAGCAATCATCCACTAGCATAAATAGTACTCTTGAAAAAAAATTGCAATGCACTTCTCTGGGACACTGGTCCTGCAAAGAAGTGTAGTAGCACTAAACTGCACACACAAGCTGCATTTAGTCATGTTTTCATGTTTATCGATTATTGATGTACTCAATGAAAAATAGGTTAATGGATTTATTTAACTGAATACCTCCAAATGCAACCCTCAAAGTTACTTTGTTGTCTTGAGATGTGGTGACTGTGGCCATCGGAAGATGCTGAACTTGATGACATGTTCAAGAGATGATTTGAGCTTTGTGGCATGGTGCATTGTTTTGCTGTAAGTAGGCATCCGAAGATGGGTGCACTTTGTGGCTTTAAAGGAGAAGATATGGTCAGCAACAAAAATCTTGGTAGTTGGTGGTGTTTTAACATTCAGTTGGCATGCTTGTTATGGTTGAATGACTTCATGTTTGAGTCTGTGTGAGTTGCATTGTCTCAGTTTTCTGGTATTAATTGACACAAGTGGCACCCAGTGAGGTCTTCTGCTTTAGACTGTCTACTTCAAGGTGCAGCCCATCCATCCGTTATCTCAGTGTTTTTCAACCTTTT
>NW_015114167.1:73875-74361 GCF_001443285.1 Poecilia latipinna | reverse complement strand
TGACTAACCATGGTTTCGTTCACGCCGAGCTTAAGTACAGCGGCTCTATTTCTCTCCTGTAGTGGCAGCTCGACAGCCCTCAACTTAAAAGCTGCATCATACGAGTTTGAAAACATTTCTCCGTCGTGCCTGCTCTGCTAGCATGTGGCTGTTTTAAATGAAAATTAACGCGTTCTTCTTTGATCTACAATTTTGACTTCTAATGATTCACTTCCTGCTAGAGAGCCCCCTGGTGGTTGAAGAAAAATACACAGAAAAGCCGCACCGGGCTACAATGGTTCAAAGTTTAGGAAAAAAGTAGCAGCTTATAGTCCGGAAAATACGGTACCATGGGTGAAATTTAAGAATTTCCACGGCACACCTGACGATCATTCACGGCACACTAGTGTGCCGCGGAACAGTGGTTGAAAAACACTGTTCTAAAGGACAAAACTATTTTAAGGTGATAGTTTTCTCAAAATGTTTGTAAGTTGACATGCTTTACCT
>NW_015114167.1:0-70811 GCF_001443285.1 Poecilia latipinna | reverse complement strand
TCAACTTAAAAGCTGCATCATACGAGTTTGAAAACATTTCGCTGCTCTGCTAGCATGTGGCTGTTTTAAATGAAAATTAACGCGTTCTTCTTTGGTCTACAATTTTGACTTCTAATGATTCACTTCCTGCTAGAGAGCCCCCTGGTGGTTGAAGAAAAATACACAGAAAAGCCGCACCGGGCTACAATGGTTCAAAGTTTAGGAAAAAAGTAGCAGCTTATAGTCCGGAAAATACGGTACCATGGGTGAAATTTAATAATTTCCACGGCACACCTGACGATCATTCACGGCACACTAGTGTGCCGCGGAACAGTGGTTGAAAAACACTGCGTTATCTTACGTACTTATCGTCTATTGTGTCTATTTCCAGCAGCCAAAGGGCGAGAGTGAGGGTACCCCCTGGACAGGTTGCCAGTCCATCGTAAGGCAACACAGAGACAGACGGGACAAATAACCATGCACGCACACCCACACCTAGGGAGAATTTAGAGAGACCAGTCAACCTGACAGTCATGTTTTTGGACTGTGGGAGGAGCCAGAGTACCCAGAGAGAACCCACGCATGCACAGGGAGAATGTGCAAACTCCATGCAGAAAGACCGGGATTCAAACCCAGGACCTTCTTGCTGCAAGGCAAGTTACAAGCTACCAACTGCACCACTGTGCAGTCCTCGAGGTTCAAGTTGTTGTTCATTCATGGATGTCATTCCTTATTCCTTGGTTATAATGAGTAATCTTTTAATGTACTGTTCTTTTTTTAACCATCTCTGACCATTTTCTTCAGACCTATAGCATTAACACACGCATTTTTATCCACGCACTGCTCACCACAGTGAGCACCATAATCCCATGTCTTCCCATTTTTGAAGCTCATTTTGATGTTCACTTTGAACATCAGAAATTTGTCTTCAGCATCTTTAAATGCACTGAGTTTAGTTGCCATGTGATCCCTCATTCAGATCATCTTATTGATTATTGCGCCTGTTGATCAACTGATGAAGGCCCACCAATATTACGATCCTAATCCTTCTTGGAATGTCAAAATAAGTAGGCGCTCAACAACGTGGTTTGTATTTGAACCACTTTAGGCATTTGGACGGTGCGCTTGATTGTTGCTACATGAAGCTCAATGCTGGAGAAATTCTCCACAGGTTTAGGTTTCAAGTTGTAAGCCACACCTCTATGAAAAAGAGCACAGAACCCCTATATCTCAACAGTTTGTTTTGTATAACGTGAAAGGACAGGTACATTGTGAAACAGGGAGTTTACACGATTAAAATGAGGCTTAAATTGCCAATTATGTTTAAAAGACAATTGGAAAAAAAATACCTAATAAAGTGGATGTTGAGTGTGGATGTTGAGTGTGGTCTTACACACCAGACTCAAACATTCAACTTAATTAGGCTTTGACTAATTAGTGGCTCAATTATAAAAGTGGCACAGCCCAAATTACATTCCTTGGAGACCATTGGACCTACATTTGAATGGCTGTCTCTTTAACACATGTACTCTTTTACTGTATTTAACTGTATACGCAGACTAAATCAGTGACAAAAACATCAGACTCCACTGGAACATTTCATGTTTTATAATTACTTTCACAGTGACTAAGCTGTGTTTATATCACAACGCTGAACTGCTTTTCAGTTTTCCTGCATGTTTGTGGCACTGCTTTATTTGGGCACAAATTATATGTTGTTGATTTTTTTCTTCTTCTTCTTTTTTTTTTGGGGGGGGGGGTTCAGAAACATTTTGGTACAGGTTTATCTGCACAATCACTCTCAGCTGCTTTTAGAAGCCAGATGAAAGCCGCTGTGGGAACTTTGTCAAGGCCATCGCTGAACAAAGTCCACATCAGCGTGTAACCAGCCTTCAACAAACACGTTTGTCACTGAGAGAGGAAGAACACCGAATGTCACATGATTCCTGTATGAAAGCGGCTGGATCAGCAGGGCAACAGAAAGCCTCTAAAAGTAATAAAAATGTTCGATAAGTTAAATGCTTCACACGTCTAAAAGCTCTGATAGTTTTCCTAGCGATAGTTTAAAACTGAGTGTTGAGTAGGTTTTAGTCCCAGGAGAGGCTTCCTGAAAGTGAAAATTAAAACAACCCAACAGTCTGCTTAATAAAAGATGAAGTTCATATATTACCGTTTCCTATTATTGAGTTGAAGAGCTGCTCTGTGTTGTCAGATTCATGAGAGGGGAAAGTAAAACTAGATTTTTAACTGACATTTTATTTTGTGTTGAAATACTTAAATCAATCTTCTGACGTTTAGAGTTTTAGAATCAGGGCAACGATTATTTAAATTGTGAGTTTAGCCAGATTATGCAGGAGGGTAACTTTTTTTTGCTTGCAATTTTTAATTCTTCAGAAAAGGGCTTTTCTCGTCAGATGTGAACTTTGCAGGTTTTGCTAAGCTTTTGGCAGGATTGCTGCTGAAAACCGAGTGCTTGTACAAAGGGAACACAGAGTATTACAGTTAAAAGCTGAGGGTAGAATGATATTCTTAGGTTAACTCTGCTTGAGGCGATGCAGCGAATTTATTCTGTTTTCACACATGAATTTGAGTTTGCTGCATTGAACAAACACTGATGCTGTGGACACACAAACCCACACAGTTTGTTCATTTCCTTTTTCGCCATCTGAATGAGTTAAATTCTTGAATCTTGTGGCTTGTCATCATAGCTGCTGAATGTCAAAAATGGATTAATTCCGGGTCTGTTCAGGCTGCATGATATTAGAAAATCTTTTGATGGCGATATTTGTAAATATTCCAATGATATCAGTTCCAATATAGACCTTTTCTCTCCCCCCCCGCCCCCCTTTCTCATCTCTGCTTCCTACCTAATGTGACCTTTAGCATTTTTAGGCTTTATCATTGTTGTCCAGCAGAAGCATCTGCTACACTGGCTAAGTAATCTCAGACTTCAGCTCCTCTTGGTTATGGTTAAAGGATCTTTTAAGATCCCACAGTCCTGAATTATTTTGAGGAATTTTGTCAGAAAGACTGCAATTTATCAACCCAGTGTAACTATTACAACCAAAAAGAGATCACATCAGAGGAAGAACTGTTTTTTGCACTAGGCCACACCTTACTACTACTAGTTAGAAAATACTTTCCCCTGCTCAATGTCTAACCTTGTTAACATGCATAGTTGTTTCAATGGGAAGACGAAACCAGCTACATCGCAAAGTTTGACAGATGGATGAAATGCTCTGTGTTCTTACAGTAAAATTATGTTATTTCTGTCAAATACAAAATGTGATTATAGCTCTGAATCTGGCCTTTTGAAGAGTTTTTAATGTGTTTTATCTGGCTTAGATTGATAACCATTTTAATTACCTGTTTAGAGCAGTGGGTGCATTTTACATTAGTAGTTCAAATCCGACATGGCCGAGAATTAGGAATGTCAAACTTTTTTCATCATCCTCTGCTTCTTTTTTACGTGGAGTTCCACAAGGTTCTGTTTTCAGTCCCCCTTTGCATGTTCTAGCCCTGACTCTATGCTCAGGAAACATGGAGTTTTTTCCACCACCTTTTGCAAAACTAGTTCTACTTTTAACATTTAATTATTTTTTTTGTTTTATTATATAAATGCACTACTTTCGAAGTCATGATTTTTATAATTTGTATAATAAACAAAGCTAGTGTGATTTTTTTTTTTCATGTTGCCGACCCATTTAATTGTTATTACAGGAAAACAAATTCTGCCATTTTCTCTTTGTGTTGGAGGAGGAGGGGAAAATACTTATCAGCAATGTATTGTTAACTATTTGCTTATATAGGCAGGGTAGAACAAATGATGTTTACTCAGAGTTGGGATTCATCAGCTCCAACTAAGAAGGGAGTGTAGATGATCCGAGGACTACTATACATGTTTGTAATGTTATGCAATGTTTTCACAAATTAGCTGGGTTTTTTTTTTTTTGTTTTGTTTTGTTTTGTTTTTTTTTCCCTTTTAGGTATGAATGAAACGTCATCCATATTATTTGGTTGGAGACGCACCAGTCAGATTTTAGAAATGGTTATGTTCAGCTGGACATCAGGCCCACTGTCCTGCACCTACTAGGTGTTTCCCTGCTGCCTCACACCTGACTTAAATAAATTATTAACAGGCCTCTGAAACACTTGATTGCAGCTGAGGAGGCAATTCAATCTTTTAAATCAGGTGTGGTGGAACAGAGACACATTTAAGGCATAATTGACTATGAGAACAAGGGTTAAGAAACACTGACCCAGATTAACTTACTCCAGTTTAATGCAATGTACACAGAGTTAACTTTTTTTTTTAATTCTTTCTTTTGACTGATTTATTGCAGAGCCAGTTCATTGAAATGCTGGGTTTTACTGTTCATTCCTCTGTGTTCAAGTTTTACTTACTAGCATTTGGATGTGTTGTTTAAATGAGTTGTATTTGTTTTTATTCAAGCATTTGCCAAGTAATGCCTTTGACGAATAGAAAGTATTTATTCCTGTTCCACTAGTAGAAAGATTAGCAATAATTCAGAATTATTACCTGAAACAGAAAATGCTTAAAAGTCCTGACATCTTATGAAGTATAGAGAGGCATGACTTCTGACTATTATTCCCTGTCACCAAAGTAGAGCCAGGTCAACCCCAGCAGGGATGTCTCAGTTATGGCCCCCACCTTCTTATTCATTTTCAGCCATTGTTGAGGTGGATAAACTGAGCTGCCACATGAGCAAATCATCCTAGTCTGTGGGATGAATATGCAAAGAGTGGCAGGAGTGTGGGGTTTAACATGGGTGGCAGTTTGGGCATCAAATTGTGCTGGGGTGTGCCTGACCACCAAAAGTGGGAGATGTAATAATAGGGTAGGCTGTTTTTGGTGCTTGGTGTTCTGCAGCAGCCTTCAGGCTGGAGGGCTTGGCTATTGACCACTTCACGATGTTTTTGTCTGGCTTCTAAATTAACTATCGTATGATGGGAAGACCATTTTCACTTTACGATAATAGCGCTGGGCAGCAGATTTGGACTGATGCTTGTTGTTTATTCCACAGAAGTTAATATGGCTTAAATTGGCATGCAACGTCTTGCAAAAGTATCATTGTTTTCATGTTTGTTCACATTACAACCAAAATCCTCTCCACTGGGATTTTATGTTATCAAAACAAAGTAATCCATAATTTTTGAACGTTTGTCGTGGATTTGTATTCAGTCCCATTTATACAGATAATAAAATCTGTCTTCAGAAGTCAAATGCTTTCTAAAAAAATTCCCTCTGGTGTGAAATAATGACCCAAAACACACACCAGGTCAACCATGCTTTTGGATCAAAAAGTGTTGTTAGATTGAAACCAGTCAGTTGTAGCAAAACTTAAATGGCTGTTCAGATGCTTTCCATTCAGTCCGCCTGAGCTTCAGCTGTGTTGTAAAGAATAATGAATAAACCTGCTGACGTAGATCAATGATATGCAAAGCGTGTACCTGGATGCTCCAAATCACATGCCTCACATGTCACCTCTGTGCTATTTTGTTTTCGTCTGTCTCCCTATGAAATACATTGACATTTGTGGTTGTAACATGGAAAAATGTGAATTTCAAGTGTTACAAATACTTATTTAAGGCATGAAGATACAATGCAAACGAGTGCAACCTTTCAAACTCATCCCCACGTCTTCACACCCAAATACTTCCTGTCATCACTCAGGGGAGAGTGTTGCTCTTGGTCTGTCACCAGAGCAAGCAGACCGGAAAAAAGAAACCCACACATGTGAGACTGTAGAAGTGAGTGAGCACATGCTGCAGGTTTGAGACCAAACACTGTACATGTGGGCATATTGATTTGTGTTTTTGTTTTATTCAATGTTTTGGCACAGAAAAGTAGGAGCTTGATTCCCATGCATATTGTTTTTAGCACTGATAAATTGAAGTACAGTTTTATCACAACTAGTCATTATTTACAAATGAGGTACATTTTCTCTATTAGTTGCACTAGCTTCAGTATCGTCACTCACAGCTAACTTGTTTGGTATTTGTCAACTTATGTTCCTACTTCAATGTTTTTTGGGGGGCAAGAAAGACATGAGGAGAAATGAATGTACATGTTTATAGTCACCACTACTGCTAATAAGTCAGAATCTTTTTGTTTCATATTTAAACACAAACTGAAGCGAAGGGCTTCTTCGGTTGAAGTAAATCATAAGCAAAAAAAAAAAAAAAAAATCTGTTACTTTATGCTCTATACAAGAATGGAAACATGTCACCTCCTCTGGCGTCTTTTTAAAAGGACATTAATAGCTTTTTCCATGTGTAGGGAAATGTATATAATGTGAGTCAATGTTGGTTATTAGCTACAATAGCAACAATAATGTTTCAGCCCACATTTTTATGTCTGTGCATTCCTACCAGTAACACTTTTGCGTCGTCAATGTGTCCGTGAAGGATTACATTCTCACCACTAACCTAATGCAGGTTTAGTTGTCTCTGGCCAGGCCGACTGAAGAATGTGTTCACAGCTGCATTTAGTTCAGTAGGGACACAATCGCATCACTCTGGCTGCAGTTAGTGCCACACTGTTTTTACTCTTCTGGAAAAACTGCCAGAGCCAATGAAAACAGGCATGATTCATGTTGCTTCTCAGCAAACGAGCTAATATGCACATTAAGGAAATTTAATAAGGTGTAGTAGTAGTAAAATTACTTATCGCTTTTGGGGAGAATGCTGTACAGTTTCGGCGTATGTTACTTAAGTGTTTCAATTTTGTCCGTTTCTGTCGTCATTTAAAACCCGGTACGGCAAATACACTGTAAACGAACTCTGTCCTTTTTTTTTTCCTTCCTTGTCTAACTTTTTAGGAACTGGTGAAAGTGGGAAGAGCACATTCATCAAGCAGATGAGGATCATCCACGGTGCCGGTTACTCCGATGAGGACAAACGGGGTTTCACCAAGCTCGTCTATCAGAACATCTTCACGTCCATGCAGGCTATGATCCGAGCTGCAGAGACGCTGAAGATCTCCTACCAATTAGACTCCAGCAAGGTATTTGAGATCTTTTCCCACAAGCCTTTTAAACGGGCAGAAACAACAGAAATGACTGTGGTCATTAAAGGTCACAAGGGTTTGGGATAAAGTGAGTAAGTTCGCTCCAAGTGTTTCAGAGCGCAGCCGAATATTTTTAGAGTGCAGTCTATCTTATTTGGAGCAGCCATCCATAATAGCTTCCTGCTGATTTTTACGCTTCCTGTGTCCTTGTAGCTCTCCAGAGCTCCATCACACCCTTTGTGCATGTCTCTGTTTCTCTCACATACAGTCAATGCACACATACGGACAAATTGAAGCAGAGAAAACCAAACACCGTGTACTTTTTCTATCCGTCATTTCAGCTGCTGGGTTTTACTCAGATTCCTCTTTGGCTTGAGTTGCCCCTGTAGTTGTAGCTTTGGGAGCGGGGGGACAGTGACCTCTTACTCGCCATTTGTTCCCTGCGAGAGTGACGAGAGGGATAATGGCAAGCCTAGAGGTTGGCATTATCCCAACCTCTAGGCTTGGGATAATGCCAAGCCTAGCTCTGAATGTTGGTAACATTGAGAGCTGCAGCAGTTTTTGTTATTGTTGTTGTTGTTGTCTTTAGTGGTATTTTGAAAATATGTGATAAAACTTAATTAAAAACTGACCTCTGAACTAAAGTGTTTGATGCTAAAATTTGCTTGGTGTTTAGGTTTCCTCTGCAGTCTGGAAATGTAGTGGAAAAATCTGAATTTTGGACCAAAATTATATGTAATCTAAAATTAAAATGAACAAATTTTATTTGGTGGTTTGACATAAGAACATTACTTGGATTGTACCGGGTTTCTGTTGTTATGGTTTGACAACTTATCTCCTCACTTGCGTCTGTATTCTGTCCTATTAGTGTGCATTCTTATCCATTAGTCTTGAACTTAAGAAACAATGCAACTAATTTGTGCACTTTCACTTCATTTCACATTATATTCTACAAGTTTTTACATATTTTTTGTCTTTATTCTTCACATAGTGTTCGCTTTGTTGACCTGACAGAAATTACATCAGCTCTTCACTTTGTGTCTCCTAACATGATTGGATTTAACCAGAAAATGGAAAATAAAAACCACATTTGAAGCCTCAGTTTTGGAGAATTGTTGAGGTGAATTAGGCATATATAGATATAAAGTCTTATCAATTGCTACCCAATGCAGTTGCAGAGTAAAACTTTGCCCATTTGCAGACTTTTTCTGTTTTTTGGCTTTTTGTCATAACCTGAGTTAATGTGAAAAGTTTTCAAATATTTATTAAGGGAAAAATGGAGTCTTGACAAAAGTTCAGTCTGGAAGACTCTAGTCGCACCTGCCTCATCAATCAGCGCCCGCCTCTCTGCAACCTGGACCTATCGGCGCGGACCAAGCCTCGCTCCAGCCAATCATCGTTTGGGCTTCAGTTCAAAAGGACCTTCACCCATAGCCTCCTCTGCTCACCAGCTGCGATCAACCCACCTCCACCCCATCTCCACCTTCTGCTCCCGGCTCTCAGGCCTCATCTTCCTCCAACCGCCGCCACCAGTACAGGCCCCGGGGGGTCTACATTCCTATGCTGCATCAGGAATGTTCATCGAGCTCATCGAAGTCCAGCTCGATGTCCCCGGCCGGGGCCTGAACGCCAAAGGACTTTTTATTTTCATGTTCATTTTGTCATTAAACTCTTTTAATCGCCTTCTTTCTCCGTTTGAGTCTCTCCAGATTGAACTAAAACAACCTTGTCCTAAGTGAAATTCTTCCCATTGTTAAATTATTAACTAAACTGTGATTAAGAAAATGTTTTGTGTCTGACAACATGAAGCAGCCTACAGGCCATTAAACCCAGATCGAAATCTCAATCTGGTATAAATGCTGAGGTGTGATCTCCACTAGACCGTTCATTAATGAAAACCCTTCAGTTTGACTGAAATCAAGCAAACGCATCTCGTTTTCACAAACTCTTGATGTCTGTTGTTGTCACAAAGAGTGACTCAATTGGTTGTTTGGTTTGGAGACAATCACTTTTCCACAAAGCACTCGCTTATTTAAAATCACTATTTGGAAACTGCTTCTTACATGTACTCAGGTTATGCTGTGCTGATAATAAATGTTTTCCGGTGATCTGAAACATTTGATTGCGAGACAAAAAGCAAAACCAGAAGAAAACTGCGCGGGTGTAAATTCTCTTTCATAGCGCTGCAGGTTCCAGCTCACTTGTGTTCCTGTGCTAAAACGGGAAGTGCTTGTCTGGGACAAAGGATGGTACTTGCGTCACATGGGAAGTGAAAATGAAACCTGACAATCATGTTTGCCATGTGTCCGGTCATTTACAGTGCTTAAAAGGCAGGCGCAGCTAATATTAGTGACAAAGTTGTGCCTCCAAAACAATTTAGAAGCGTACGATGAAAGAATCCCATGTTATCGCATTTTAAGCGATGAAATGTCTATTTTCTTATTTAAAAAGGATTTGAATTATTTGTTTATGTGTATCTTTTAATATATTATTTTATAATTGTATTAAAAAAGCTTAAGTGGTTATCTGCAGGATGTACGTACCTTTTTTTTTTATTGGAATAATCAACAGATTCATCAATTTACTAAAACAATCGTTAGCCGCAGCTCTAATTGGTTCTTTCAATGGATTTCATGTTGATTTATGTCTTATGAACCACTGGGCAAGTAAATTACAGTGGCATTATGTAATAATACGTCAGTAACTTTGTAGACGGTTTTCTACTAGACGCACGTGAAAACAATGACGAGGTTTGCAAATTTCCTGGCTTCTTTTGTTTAAATCTGTGAGAGAAACGGCCTCGACAGGCAGTCAGCCGCATGTTGCTCCCTCAAACACAGAAAACTTTTGACAGGAATCTGGGGCAGCAACGCTTTCTGCTTAATTTCTTTAAAATCCTCTGTGGGATTTCAGCTTCAGATATTAGCTGCATGCTGAGCCTGGGGTCCAATAAAATGTCCCAAGTGATTGAAAATATGAACTAGTAATAATGAGGACACTGGCTTTTTGTAGAAATCTCTTTTGTGTGTGTGTTCTTATTCACATTTGTTTTGTTTTTTTGTTTTGTTTTGTTTTTTTACCATTTACAGGTGTTTCTGTCTTGTCTTAGCAGTTTTTCAGTAATGTTTTTTCATCCACTAGACTAATGCCAACATTGTTAGAGACGTGGACGTAGAGAAGGTCACCAGGTTGGAGAGTCCTTACATAGATGCCATCAAGAACTTGTGGAAAGACCCCGGCATCCAGGAGTGTTATGATCGAAGGAGGGAGTACCAGCTCTCAGACTCCACTAAATAGTGAGTAGAGGAGGACGTCAGCTTGAGCTGGAGCTCTGTTGTAGATGCCATGGCAATGAGAAATCATTTTCTGCTGTGTCTCTGTAGTTACCTGGACTCACTGGACCGGATCGCCCAACCAATCTATCTTCCCACCCAGCAGGACGTGTTGAGGGTTCGAGTCCCGACCACGGGCATTATCGAATATCCATTTGATCTCCAGAGCGTCATATTCAGGTGAGGAGCCATATAACTTTGTAGACATTCATATTTCAACATTATTCTGTAAATGTTCTTAATTTATCGAGGAAAAACTGAAACGTGAAAAGCTTTTTTTGCTTCGACAGTTACTTCAACTAAATTCATTAAAAAAAAAAACAAAAAAAACTCAGTAATACCAAATATGTTGTCTGGTACACAATGGATCTCCTGTAGCAGTCTGTGCTGCGTCAGATCTGAAACAGATTCCCTGTAGAACGGACTGCTAAAGGACGGTCATAGCGAGAAAGATTAATGATGATGAAGATGATGATAACTGACTCTTCGGCTGGGACAGGATGGTGGACGTCGGGGGTCAGAGGTCGGAGAGGAGGAAGTGGATCCACTGTTTTGAGAACGTCACATCCATCATGTTCCTGGTCGCCCTCAGCGAGTACGACCAGGTGTTGGTGGAGTCTGATAACGAGGTAAATTTCTGGGGGGATTTGGGGACATTATTTTGTTTTGTTTCTGTAAGAAAGGGGAAGAGACTCGCTCCAGGAGAATATTGCATTATTATGCCATTATTGACATCTGTGTCAAGGTGTTAAAACCAATTAAATTACCTCCAAACTGACCGTTGTCTTTTAACGTCATCTTTTCGGTTAATCACTGAAATAGAGTATCTAACCAACATAGCCATCCTTCTCTTCTCTCATCCTCCCTGCTCCCTCTTCAGTGCACTGAAACATTTATTACAGTCTCTTCTTAATGAGTTTGAACACTGCGCTTTAATTAAACTCTCTCTCTCTCCTCCTCTCCCTTTCTCCTTGTTTTTGTCCCACCTTCACCAAACCACGCCCACTTTCACGTGCCCATGTGCAGAACCGGATGGAGGAGAGTAAAGCTTTGTTTAGAACAATAATCACATACCCCTGGTTCCAAAACTCCTCCGTCATTTTGTTCCTGAACAAGAAAGACCTGCTGGAGGAGAAGATCATGTTCTCCCATCTGGTCGACTACTTCCCGGAGTACGACGGTGAGTAGCGCACCAAAGAGCTCATTTCTACCAACTTACCAACTTTCAGCTGCTTGAAAGTTGGTAATGATGGGCCTTCATGTGAAGATTAGGCACACTCTCACTTTTTAGGTTTTTGGTCTGGAAAACTCTGAAATCTATCAATATTTTGAAGTATGAAGAAAGGAAATACAGAAATATGTGTTTTTCAGCACTTATTCAGTTTGTATTGCTCTCTCTCTGTCTCTTTCTCTCTCTTTGTCTTTCCTTCTTTCTTTCTTTCTTTCTTTCTCTCATCAGTCCATTGTTCAAAGTAAGCAGATGTTAAGGACTGAGAACTTTGTATATTTTATACTTCATAATTTTTTCATGGAAAACATCCTGTATTGAAAAGAAGCGATCAAAACATCACATGCTATTTGCTCATATAGCCATTCTTACCAGTTTCCTTTAAAATGAAATATTTGAAACTAATAACATGTTATAACACCAGAAACAACTCGATGACATGTTGGTCACAGTGCAGCTCAGCTTGGAAGCCGTAACGCTGAATGCATATTTTTCTCCTGTTGGATCCACACAGAACCACATACACAACGATGAGCATTAGATACAAACATGTATCTAACTAGTCATTTAGAAGGTACATTTTGCTGGAAAGTGATAATTTACAGGAGTGAAACATTTGTTTGCTTGTGGACGATTAGACAAACAGCTGTTGCCCCCTGCTGGTGGCTGGATAGAATGCAGGTTTATGTTTGTGAGTTGTTTCTTTGCTGCACATCGTTGGATCCTCTGATGTTTGAACTGTCAAATTGTTGCTCTGACTGTAGCTGAGAACAAGTTTAGAGTAGGAGCTGTTTTTTGTAGGTGTACTTCATTGATAATGTTCATGAGACTAAGTCAAAAAGGGCAGGAATCTGGCAATCGTACTGCAGAAACGTTTAACTGGATCTGCCTTGGTATAACTTCAGTGGTGTATATTAAAATTTAAAAGACAACTAAAAAAAATGTAAAAGAAAAAAAAAACTACTCTAAAGGATTTAACTAACCAGAAAACAAGAGAATGAATATCCATGTGAAACACGCTATCAATTAAGCCAGTCCACTAAGCAATTAATCAATTAATTGCATGATGAATTAAAATGATCTCAATAATTTTCATTCTGATATTTTTTGAAGGGAAATTTTGTTTAGGGATGTCATAATACATTTTATTTATGATTTCGGTTGTGTGTGGTCTTTATTTACGTTTTATTTATTGTTTTTGGTTGTCGTGTTTAAACTATCTTCCAGTTCCTGTGTGAAGTATTCTTTACAAAGGTTTATTGTCTTTGGAACGGCAAACTTGCATTATTATGCTATTATTAATACATTGGTATTAATAATGTACCAATGTACATTGGTATTAATAATACTATTAATACCAATGTACATTGTATTAATAATAATAGGGTCTTAAAACAATGATATCGCAGTAATTTCTGGGTCAGCTTCTCATCCAGTAAAATTTGTTGTCATGACAGACCTACTGGCAACACTGACGTAAACAAGCATTTAATCCGTTACTAGCTGGTTGCTGATGTTTTCCTTCCTCTGCAGGACCTCAGAGAGACGCTCAAGCAGCTCGAGAGTTCATCCTGAAGATGTTTGTGGACCTGAATCCAGACAGTGATAAGATCATCTACTCTCACTTCACCTGCGCCACCGACACGGAGAACATCCGCTTCGTCTTTGCAGCCGTCAAAGACACGATCCTGCAGCTCAACCTGAAGGAGTACAACCTGGTGTAGAGTGCGGCTCCTCCCTGAAACACTGACTGACTCGATCTGTGAAAAGATAGCTTTCACACACACAAATACACGCTTACAAATTATCTAAGGAAAACAAAATCTAACGGTTGCATAATACTAATTTATTTGCCCTTTGTTGACCTCTTTTTGCGCGAGGGGTTTCATTTTGCTATTTAAGGAGCTCCATCACATCTGCCTTTTTATAAACGACCTTTCTTTTTGTAACCCTCCTCATCTATCATCCTCTCCAAAGGTTCGCCATGAACGTTAGCTTAACAGGAAGTGATGTAACATCTCTCCTATCAATAGCCTCTTTTTTTTTCTTTTTTTTTAATGCATCTTGTCGGCATGTCTCTTGTAATGTTGCCATAAACTGTGATTTTTAAATTATTTGAGATTGATTTGATATTGATTGACTTCAATCATTATTCTTGTTCTAATGTTACATTGCTTTGGTACCATTTGAGCACATTTCCTGCTTATTCGGACACAAACGTGAAGTTCAGGACAAGAAGGAGAAATCGCCTGAGCGACGGTGTGTTGAAGATGCCTTCCACAGACTGCCGGGACGAGAGGGGCTCTCGATTTCTGACACATTTACTAAAAGTGTTTCCTTTAAAGCGTGCCACACCGAAGCTTTTCTTTCAAATTGTAATTATTACCGATGCCAAAAACAACTCGAGCACAAGGATGCTGGTGAGGAAAGAAAAGAGCAGGAGCAACAGACTGACATGTTGATCGACCATCTGAGTCCTGCAGGTTATGAAGTGTTCACCGTCCAGTCCAATCACAGCTTAGCAGTATCTCTGTGTCCAATCACGGCCCGGCTTTCCAGACTGTTGTAGCTGAACTAGAAGTGGAGAATAAATGTGGTTGGTTGCTACGTAAAGAGGCAAAAAAAAAAAAAAAAAGGGCAGTGTTGATATGCAGTTTGTACCAAAGTAAAGCCCTTCTTGTTTATAATTGGCACCTCTTTACATGCGACTCAATTTACTTTGGACTATTTTTTTTTTTTATTATTTCCCTGAAACATAAGCCTGTAATTTACATTTATTGAGGCATAGTGCAATTATGAATGCTATAATCATTGTACATACATCTCACTCTCTCTCTCTCTCTCTCTCTCTCTCTCTCTCTCTCTCTATATATATATATATATATATATATATATATATATATATGTGACAGCATCTTTGTTGGCTTTGTAATCATTACTTTTTTGGGCAGATTGAATGTTCAGTATTGAAAATGTGTATCTGTGTAATTGTTTGTCCAATGGCTAACTCGTTTTTTTTTTTGTTTTGTTTTTTAGAAGAGGTAAAATTCATTTACTGGTTCTGCTTTTGTTTCCTTTCATTTGTCAGATGAGAATGTACATTTTTGCAGGGTTTCCCCCAGTGTATTATAAGCCTGGCGGCCCACCAGGCTTTGCTTGTGCCCCACCAGGCTTAGCATTGCTTATTTATTTAAGTTTTTTTTAAACATCTGCATTTTTTTAAGACTTTGTAATTGGTGTTCAGATATTAATCTTCCAATAACACATAATTATCAAGTGACATTTTGAGATTTTCTGTCAACTTTAAACATTTTTTTAACTCAGAAACACAACGGATCGCTGGATGAATGACTGCCGAGCGCCCCGACCACCGGGCTTAGCAAGCTTTCTGGGGGAAATCTTGTTTTTGTGTTATGTTGTGTTCATTTCTCATTAACGAAACATTGCTTAGCTTCAGAATGTGGAACATTAGTATCAGATTAGTGCTAATCGAAGCCGTTTCCTTAAATTTACAGTTTCTATCCTCGTCTTTGAGAAATGGCGACCTGAATCACATCTGCACGATTCATTCTAACATTCGAACTCTTAGCAGGCTTCAGATCAGAGCGCTTTTTTTCCTGACGCCTAACTCTTTGATTCTGGAGTCTTTTTAGTAAGTATTGATGAGCTTTAGAGCCTCCTCAGCACATGCTGTGGTCCTGAACACGCTTCTCACCCCTTCGCATTAATAGCCAACATGTTTCGTAGGATCAGAACGGTGGAGCCAAGCTGAGAAGGACGGCAGGAGAGCTCCTGAGTTTAAGCGTTTTTGAAGACGACTAAATTTTCTGGGAAACTTTCCTGCATACTGAGACAAAGTCAGTGTTGAAATCAAGTAATTAATGTACAAAAACCCAAATTGTAAGTAGAATGAACCATTTAGTGATTCTTTTCAAATTCTTTTTTTTCTACTTTTTCATCTTGATCGACACAGTTTCATTAGAATGTACAGTATTGGTTCTTTTTTTTTTAATTTATAAAACGAGAAAAATACAGTTCATGTGTACATATTGCCTTATATTATTAAGCTGTGCCTCTGAAGTCTCTTACAAAGGCACTTGTTCTTTTTTTGTTTTTGTTCTTGTTTTTTTGTGAGAAGTGAAGCTAAAGCAGCTGATAATGTCTCGTTGTAATTTTTGTTTTGGCTTGGTGTTTTTTTTGTTTTGTTTTGTTTTGTTTTTCCACGCTGTGAGAAGCTCTGGGAACAGCTCTGATTTGTAGCTCATGTGACGTAACAGCAGGATATTATAAGCACATCATGAACGAACTGGAATCACATTTCTGTTCATTTCTGTTGTCGCATCTGATTCATGTCTTAAATGTTTCTACCACAGTGCATTATGATGCATTGAACTGCCTGGCACGGATTAAAACAGCATGGAGGCGTGCAGAATGACATTTTATTTTATTTTTTTTATGTATATTGCCACATTCAACTTTATTTTGATATCCATTTACCACGTCAGCAGATAAAAAGCCACTCTCTTTTTTGGGGAGGACGGAAGGGGGGGGATGTTCTGGATGATTTAGATGTTGTTAAAAGAAACACTTTACACAGCTAATTGCCAGCCCAAATCTAGCATTTTGCACCATTTTACATTTATTGGCATTCCTGGCACAGATTTATAAAAGGCTTTTAAATAAATAGATGTTTTATGGCAAAGCTTAAAATCACACTTAAGAAAATGACTTGTTTTTCTTCTTTTTTATCTTACTTACTTTAAAATTATTGCTCTGACTGTAGATCTGAGCTGGTTTACTTCGATATTTATTCTCTAATCCTGTCTTAGGAGAATGAACACATCTGCCTTACTTGAAGGATGAGGGTTTGCTTGTCTTTCCCATTTTGACGAGTGTCCAAGAAAAAATTGACCTCTTTCAGGTCATATTAACACCTCAGTCGAAACGATAATGAAACTTTCCTGAATAGTCCGGAAAACAAATAACAGAAGTTTGTGCTTCTGTTAATAGGAAGTGTGATTTTGTTTGAATATAAGGGAAAAATGTATTTACATAAATCTCAACCTTGAGGTTTCTATGTGACAGAAAATGATTTGGGCATCTAAAAATATAACAAAACTGTCTAAAACAAATCACTATTTACATTTTAATTAAAAAAAGTGGCTTAATGAAAAATAATATGCTTACCTTTCTCAAGAATTGATAGAAAAAACTCTAGCAATATCACACCAGACTTATCCCACTGTTTGTTTGTTTTTTGTTTTTTTGCATATTTCCACCAGAATTTTGACCATTTCTGTCTGCTGATGGGACGATTAGGTGTGTGGCCTCCTCACCATCACCCTAATCTTTAGCTCTCTCCACAGATTCTTGGATCACACTCAAATCCAGACTTTAGCTCGGCCAATCCAAAATGTTAATTTTACTTCCAGTCAAAAGAGACGTCTTAGAAAAACCAAAGCACTTCAAAGCTACGGTATGAATAATTTTGGCCTTTATTTTCTTAATGTTGGATTGTTTTCCTCTTCTGTATAAATCTACATAGAATAAAGGGTAAATTGTATTTATTTATTTTGTGTGTGAGGTCATGCTACTGTAAAGAAAGATTGATGCCCTCCAAAGTTTTTCACCCAGCGTCACCAATAAGTGCCAATAAGTGTGTTGGGTGGTGCAGGTGGAGTATTGGCTGTATTTCCGGAGCTTCGCCTCTAAAGCCGGCGTCCGGTTTCAACTCGTCAGCGCTGCCGAGTCCTCGGTAAGAAATTCAGAAACTTGTGTCGCTGCTCTTGTGAAGTGGCTCTTAATGCTTCCCTCTTACTTAACGTGAAAACCTGTCGCCGTGCTGGGTGTGAGCGGACACACCGTGATCTTACCTGAGCCCCGTTGGATCACGCAGATGGACCGGTGTGTCGGTGCATCTCCACGGTCTCGGTTCTGTTCATGTGTTATTTACACACCGTCACGAAGTAACAAAACGGGATTGCTCTTGTGAAAGTGTGATTGAAGTCTGTGATCAATATGAGCGATCTCTTCATGTTCGCGTCTTTCTGAGCAGGTTTTCCCCCTTTTTTTTTTTTTTTTTTTTTTTTTTTTTTTTTACCCCCTCCCCTTTAAGCAAGCTGCTGATGCAGACTTCGCGCGTTTGGCCTCTGCTGTTCAGATTTCCTGCAGTATGTTTCAGAGCAGGTCCTTGTGTTGACAACTGTTTGAATAAAAAGAAGTTCCCATGAACTGCTCTTAAACTCTGTCTCTGACACGTTATTTGTATTTATTTTTATTTTATTTTTTTGGTTGGTTTAAGCTCTCCCGAACTTTGAAGCATTTTTACATCTTAAGGGAAAAGGTATTTTTGTTCAACATAAATATTGAATTTCTTTGAGAAACATTTTGTTAAAAGCTGTCGACATTGGCAGAGGATTGATGGTTGGTCTTTGGGAATGTTCTTAGTTTTCACATGCTGCCGTTGGTTTCATGGTAAAAAAAAATAAATCATCCTAATTATCACTAATGAATGTTTGAAATGTCGCTCTGTATTCTGAATCTACGATTTGCCAGAGAATTTAAATCGAAACGTGATGTTTCCTTCAAGGCAAAATTCTCAGATTCTCCTTCATTTCCTCGCTTCTTCTAGTCTGACCCCTAGCGGCCATTTGAGGACCTCTCATTTAAAAAGTGGCGCCGAGCCACTGTCTCTGTCCTCCTGCACCTTTACTGTGGCTGTGGGGAGAATGTCTGCTCCTCTGTGTCTCATCAGATGAAGTTAGGCATTAAAGTTGTGTCTTTAACACATAGCTTACGACTTGCTGGGTCTATGCTGTCACTACAGCACGCTGAACTCTCCACGCAGCGGTGGCACAGGTGAAAGTCTGCTGCCTGTGAAGGCTCACTTCCCATTTATCCTCTTCTATTTGTGGCCAGTGCCACGCCCTCCTGACTGGACAGGAAAAAGTTCAGCAGCCATCTCTCTGGTTCAGACCAACCGCTGCACTTTGTCCACAAGGACCTCAAAGAAGACGCTCCTCCATGAGAAGGATTTTCTAATTAATCCGCTGATTATACACACATCTGGGAGAACAATAACATTTCTTACCTGATATATATATATATATAATTTTGTTTTTTTTATAAAGGATCAAATCCATTCCCTCTGATGATGCTGGACTCTCCCTCCCGCTAGAAGCTGTGAGGCGTGTGAGCTTTTTTCCCCCCACCCACCTTATTTAAAGACTCCAAAGCTTTTTTTTTTTTTTCGCCCTAATTTGATCGCAGACAGTTCACCACCATAGGGGCCTGCGGCTCATTGTTGGGGAGGATGGCTGGGTGCTGTGTGTCGGCGGAGGACCGGGAGACCAAGAGGATCAACGACGCGATAGAGGAGCAGCTGCGGAGGGACAAGAAGGATTCCCGCAGGGAGCTGAAGCTGCTGCTGTTAGGTGAGCATCACCCAGATGAGAGCCCGGGGCCCGACCAGAGGCGCAGACAGAAAAAAAATAAAAAAAATCAGGGTTTAATCTGCCACGGTTTCATTTGCAGGCTATAAAAGTTCAGTCCAATAAAGTTTTAAAAAATTGTTGACAACGTTCCTATTTAAGTGGATTTATTAAAACTTCCCCGTGTGTGTGTGACGTACGGTCGGTGAATTATAAAAGTTTTTATTTTATTTTTTTTTATTGTTTACCATCACGGCTTCCTGACCGACCGCACCTGCACACGCAGATTTTCATGGAAAGTTGGGCCAGAGGAACAAACACACGAAAACACAATTAAGCTGCTTCTAGAAACGCGCTTAATTGGATGAACTATATCAGTTTATTAGAACTTAAAGCTTTCACCAAATCCAAAGTCAGTTTTAAGATGATTAGTGGGTTAATAAATTAATATATGTAGCCGTAAAATGATTGGGTTAACTCCTTTTTGGTTCTGCCGTATTTTTCTACTGCTTAAAACGCTCGCGGCTCTGCGTAATTACTGTGTCATAGATTTACGCACCATGTTTTTTTTTTATCTATTCTTAATGGAGAAGACGTATAGACTGAGAGAAAGGTCTATTTAAAAAAGAAATTAAAAAAACACTTTTTAAGCTTCTACTAGGTTGGGTCTGCGTGTTGGGAGAATTTTAGTTTTGCGGAAGGAAGTGGAGAAACGTGGATGAGCTGTTATCTTTTCCTGGAGTGAACTTAGCTGGAAAGCCAATGGCCAATTAGGAAAATAGGTCAGACCAAGGAATAGCCAGTATATACAAATAATTTCATATTAATATTATCACTGGAGAAAATATACTTATGGTTGGGATTCAATGTAATTTATGGAAATGTTTGCAAATATGTCTTAATGTGATGCATCCGGTTATAACAACTGTAAGAGTTTCATAAACAATGCACATAGATATCATTTGGTTAGATTTTAATATTTCTAAAAGTACATTTTGTAAGTTTAACAACTGGCTAAAAGATAAAAACTTCAACTGATTTAGAAGATCGACTCATTCTGCTTAGCCAGTTTGAAAGTATTAAGTTGTATCATTATGCTCAACTGATTTATTCTCCCATGTTAAAAAGAAATTACTTTGTGCTTAAGGAATTAGATCTAAAATGCATCAACCTGTAGTAACTAGGTATTGTATGAACCTTTTTTTTTAATGATAATCACATGTTGACATTTGTGTCACTTATTGGCAACACCTGACTAAGTTCGTTTTGCTACTTAGCTTTGCTTCAGGATTAGCCATCGCTAAGCTAGTCAGCCCAGAGAACAAATGAGAATAGCAGACGGTAATAATCAACATTATGAGTTAAATTCTACTTAAAATGTCCAATTTTAGCAAAATAGTAATATTGTTAAGATTTAACTAATCTGAAATCTGAGAAAAGATCTTATATTTAATACCTTCCAAGTTTCTTTTTATAGTGTGACCTGTCCTCCAATGTGAAGAACAAAAAGAAAATAACTGGTGTGTGATTAATTTCTAAAATGTTATTGAAATAATTATAAACTTTCAAAAAACTTTTTCCAACACGATTAGCAACTTCCACAGAGATCTCAGCTTGCTAGCAATAGCAGTCGATAAAACAGCAAAACAAGCCACATCTTATGAGTTTTTAGTTTTTACAAATTTTATAAAATTTCCATTCACATTTCAACTCACAGAAAACTTAAGCAAAAGGAAGATTAAATAAATGAAACATTTAATGCCGTCCCAAATTCATTTTTATAGTGCAGCTGGTGATCAGGCTACTTCCAATTCGTGCACACTGCTCTCTTTGTCCACTTCTGACTTTCCCACGTCTTATCACAGTGTTTGTTCTTTTGCGCCTTTGGAAGCAGCCCGATAGTCACAGAGACAACAGGCTTGTTGCATCAGTTTCGCTGCGTTTTACTGCAGTGGTGTGGGAGAGGCTGAGAGCCACCACAACCCTGCCGGCGTCTCGCTCCATGCTGCGCATCGGAGCCATAACTAGCTGCTGCGGGCGCGCCTCATGCAAAACTCATGCAAATCCCGCCACGGAGCAGAACATGAGCCACAAGTTAGCACCCACTGTTCGTTGAGGAAAGGGTCAAACTCTTAAAGCAGAGTGGTGCCCTGGGCAGCTGAACAACAAATGAATAGACATCATAATATTTCAGATTTAAGGCAGCCTAAAAATCCCTCTGTGATACTGACAGGTGCTGCCTATTAATAAGAAACATGATGGGGTCAGACAAGCTATGTGAGGAACAGGAAGAACAACTTTCAGGAAAAAAAAAAAAAAACATCTTTCTAGGCCACTTTTCAGGTTAGATATTTAGTAAAAAAATAAAAACCAATGACCAATTATGACTGTGATAAAAAAAACAACAACAACAACAATGTTTTCGCCATCTGAAGTTGTTGCCTTGGACATTGAACACAGATACTAAGTTGTGCATACTGTTCAGCATCTTGCCTGTATTTTCACTCATTAAACTGGCCACTGACTCTGGTCACCTCTCAGTGGGTTTCATTAAGATGGTCACAGGCCTACAGAGAGCACGAGCGGAGTGAAGCAGAACAACAACAACACAATCATCTCTGAAGTAGTTTATTTCAGTGGCTTTGTGTCTGAAAAAGCCAAAGGTCGAAAAGTTGAGCTCCGGCCCAGATTCTGGGCAATGCAAAGAAAACGCAGATGAAAGAGCAAATCTCACAAAAATGAAATTCAACAGAAAAATGTACAAAGTCTTTCATGAAGAATGTGGTATTCAATAAATAATAATAAAAAAAAATCTTGATTAAACATGAACTATCTAAATGTATACATTTTTTTAGACTCTAGTGTCTTTGTTGAACATCAAATTGACAGGAAATAGGGAGGAAAGAGAACAGGAGCAAATCGCTGGACACTAGGAATCAAACCCAGGACAACTGCAGCAAGGACTATAGTGTCACACTTTATGCTTTTATTTAATCATGAAGGACACGTTTTAATTTAAAATCTCATTTACAAGACGGCTGCAGCTCAAGACAGAACTGAATTAAAACAAAAAACTACAAAACATCAAAGGTCACAAAAAATAAGATGATACTCTAAATTAAAACAACTGCATATGTGAAACTGTGAAATCACATAATCAATCAAAACACTTCAATAAATGAAAATGAAATAACCAGTCATTAACAATTGCAACATTTCTTTTTTCGCCCTCTTTTTTTATGTTCTCTGTGAAAACTGAAAATGTAGCATCTCTAATTTGAACATTTGTAATTTCATTAATGATTTCAAAAGACTATCGGCATTATTTGTGCAGGTAAATTTAAATACTCACTTCAAGATAGCAGAAAACAAAAACACAAACCAAAAATAAGTGATGAATCTACACAAACGCCGTTGTCGTGAACCGCAGCAGGGTTTTAAATCTCTGTTTTAATCCCTGTACTTCAGCAAGGCCTCGGCCCGGTGAGCCGCCGGGCCGTTGCTGCTAGAAGTCGAGCGGCACAACTGATATTTTGTCAGATGAATTTATGTAAATCATACATCAGGGGACGTTTTTGTTCTTGGACCACGGCACAGCTCGGACTGTAGAAAAATCAGTTTGTTGTACTGACTTCTTCTTTTACATCCTGCATTTGCCTGAAAGTCCCACCTGACTGGCGAGTTTCATTTGCACAAAACACAGCAGGCATGATGTAGAAAATCCAGTAGTAGTTCTTATCTCTGGTATGTTAATGCTACTCATTCACACTGACCGTGCTTCCCTGTCGAGGAAGTGTGTGCAGCTGCGAGGCACGTCGGTGGATGTGGACAAGTCCTGTTTTACTCACTAGGAAACTGTGTCAGGCAGGCATACACACACACACACACACACACCCCCACACACACACACACTAAAAAACACAAACAAGCACAATTACATTTCAGCTTAAATATTGTATTACACTTTAAATTATTCATCACATATTTTAGCCTTACTACAAGTTCTGTCTCACTGAGGGAGTTTCCTATCTGCTATTCGTACCAGTGTTTTCCACTTAAACTTGCACAGAACCACAACCATCAAAAACAACAGAGAGGCCAGGGCGCTTTAGGTCCAACACACAAAACGCACCAGCCTCCTTCGACTTTAATTTGCAGGGAAAATGGCTTCTGAAGAAAAGTTCCTCTTTAGAAAAGTTCAAGAGTTTCAAAATTTCAAACTTTTTTGTTAGTTGCTTTACTACTTTGCGGGATAAAATAAGAGCCTGTTGCTTCATAAATACAATAAGCAAAATAATAACAGCAACAATGTGGATGGTCATCCGTTAAGCCTTATAAGTCTGCAAGTAGGTTCAAAAAGAACAGACCGTCAGCAAGGGCAGTTGTTTAATAAATGATGCCTGGGTGAGCACCTCCTTCAACCAAAAAATAAAAACAAAAATGGAATATTTTGTAACAGGAAACCGGTCTGGGAACCAGTCAAAATCTAAAAAAATTCCCTCAGGTTGGCGTGGATGTCAATTCTGTGAAGCAAAGTCTGATAACCTGTTCCTTCGGATGTCATCAGCAAGCCGACTGCATTTACTCAACACACCGACTGCACATGCTAAAAATACAATAAAAAACTGATTCAGGTTGAAGCTGAGATTTCTTTTCTTTTCTTTTTTTTATGCACTCCTCTTCTAATGCCACCCTGGGAAACTGCAATTAGTTTAGTCCTCATTTAGTGTCGAAAATATTAATCTAAATTTACGCTGCCTTTAGTCTGGGTCCCTTTACTTTGACTGGACACAACAAAACATCCTAGTTTTTGTGGTTTTTGGCTCAACCTGGATCTGGTGTTTGATTCCAAAAGTCCCACCAATGCTGAGAGCAAACACATGAAGAACAAATGTGCAATAAATTCAAAATCATTTAAACATTTATGATTGCTGAGCGCTTTGGAAATAATGCATGTTATTGTTTTCCCATTGTTACTGTGTTTACCTGAAAGATTAAAGTTAAAGACCTCAGGAGCTAATAGATTTTAACAATGTGCATTTATGACCCTATTGTGCAGAATGTGTCCAGTGCTCTCTGTGATGATGAGCAGCTTGAGCAATGTTTCTCTTTCTGCTCAATGATGTAGAGACTTTATTGTTTTGCTGCTTCGTTTGGTTCCTTAGAATCACTGAAAATGTGTGAAAATGTAAATTTAGTAAGTCTACCAAAGATGTAGGCAAAATAGCTGATAAGAATCAGCATTTTTTTTGTGCGCAAAGTCTGTTTTTATTTTATTGTTATGTTGTCCAATCAAGAAACCCAGTATCAGTCATTTTCCCAGGATAGAAACAGCATTTAGTTGATATTTCTAAACATAGAACCTCGATAAAAGCTTCAATCTGTCTGTTGGTTCTTGGTTAAAAATGAAACAACTAGCAGACACTGGGTGATTAAAGTTATCTCTTAGCACGTCTAGGTAGCTCAATACTTTTTTCTGCAAGACTTTCGAGCCTAAGCTGTTCAGAGGTGATAAAATAACATTTTTAAGTATCAGAACAAGCTAAAATATAATCTCCTGATTCAAGTGGACCTTAAAGAGTTTGTTTAGTTTTCTGATCTGATCAAACTCTCATGAGCTCCCCACTGTCGGCAGGTCCTGGTCCAGATTTACACCAGAATGATGAAGAAGCAGAAAAGAAGAGGCCTGAGGTTTTTCTGGTGTTGAGGATATTTTAATGAAATCTCTGACTAAGCTGCGCAGAAAAGCTGAATTTCCCAGCAGGCAATGAAGTTTGTGAACACAAGGAGTGTCCTCTTGCTTTCTGCTGGTGGAAATATTAATTTATTGCATCTGTGAAGGCTCTTATCAGCCGGATCCATCTTTGCCTTGAATCACAAACCTTGCTGGAGATTATTCAATTTATCTGCTCAACTCTGAGCTTTCTGTACCATTTTTTAATTAAAATGCAAATACTTTTTTTGTTTGTTTTTCAGGCTGTGTAATCCTTTTATGTTGTTTTGTTATGTTTTGAGAGAATAGGCTGTTTTCCAATTCGAAAACTATCTATTGGTTAAAAGAAAAATAATTTAAAATCTAAATCTGGCTGGGGCAAGAATAATTTTGGGCTTAACTAGTTATCTGTTTTGAAAGTTTTATTTGTTTTGTTTTGTTTTTTTTAATCGACCTAAATGTGTAAATTACTTCTAAATCAAGCCATTTTTTTAAATTTACATTTTACTCAGCAGCTAATTTAAAAATAATAATAATGATCTTGTCACATTCCTCAGTTATTCAGGTGACCAGCTGCAGCAGATTAAAAAGCTCGTTTAATCCTGAATCGAGTAAGTAGTGCAGCAGCATCTGAATTTGCCTCCTTGTCTGCCTCGCCTCCAAGAAACTTGACTTGTAAACAAGGTACATTCAAATACAGAAGATTTGGCTGAAGTTTGTTTGCTGAGAAGTAAAGAGTGGACTTTTCCTGACACCATGCAAAGCAGAACACGAGACGTGGAAACTTCTGGAACCTTCTGAGAGACAGAAACTCAGATCCGCTGCAGTTTTCATCTTTAAATTTATTTGATTGGTGACGAGTATCCACTTGATCTAAATAAAAATATTAGAACAAATTCTAATTTGTTAGCAGTTACGGACTTTGTTTGGAAAACTTTCTGAATCCGCAGATAACAAGTCGTCTGACGAAGAGTTTGAGCGTTCAGGGTGTATCCAAAGTCAGAAGTGACACCAGTTGTCTGAAACCATGGCGACCGCATTCAAAGCAAGTTATCAAGCTGATTTTTGTCATAGGTTACAAAAGCTGAGTGTGAGTGGTCAGTGGAGGATAAATAATTTGACTGAACTTAAAACATTTCACTTTCCAGAGGTGTTAGAGTTTATGAGGATCGGAATAACCAGTCCGACCTGTTATGAAAACGTAGCGGCGCTTTCCCATGACCTTAGCATAAAAAAAAAAACAAAAAAAAAAACTCTGCAATGACAGAAGACGGCTGAGGTCGTCTGGTATTACGTAATCACTTGAAAGCTTTCTTACTTGAGATTCAAATCATCTGCAACTCGAATGACGCGAGTCGACTACAACTTCCTACACCCAAATATTAGCAGATTGGTGCCTTTTTGGCAGTCAAATCTGCATTCAAATTGTCACGTTGGCCTGCAGATTCCCGCATGGACAAATTAGTAGTCCAGCGTTGTCATAGAACTTGTTTACCTGTTTTTTTTTTTTTTATTATTATTATTATTATTTATTTATTTTAACCTGGCACTAGGTAACAAGACGGTCAGAAACGCAGTGAGTGACAAGCGTTTTATTATGATTGTAGAGCGGCTGTGTGTGTGGAGCGGCAGTGAAATGTGGGTCAGCTGCTGTACTTGATGTATTTACATGTTCTTTCCTCTTCATTTCAGAGGGAAATGTTCTACTTTGTGCTCCCCTGAATGTACCCTACAGCTTATCTGTAACACTTGAGATAGAGATTTCTTAAATGTATAGTCATGTGAAAGCATTAGGACATGCAGGGTTGGTTGAGTTGGTTGAGTTTTGGTTGAGTTAGCAGCAAATCTGTCCAGGGCTGTCTGAAAACTAAGAAATGGAAACAATCCCCTCGAACCTCTCACAGCTGAAAACGAGGAAACGGCCAATAATTTCGCAGATTGATGTCAAGAGATTGGTAAATAGCTAAAAAAGGTCTCCCTAAAGTAATTTTACTGGCTGTTCAGGCGTAGGGTGTCTCGATTTTTGTTGTTTAAAAAAATTACGTTTTTTAGAATATCTTTTGCTTCTTAAATTCAGTCCAACCAGAGATTCAATATAATGAATCTAACTGGGCCACTTCAAAACATGAATATTTCTTCCAGCCTGAAGAAATATGTTGGGAAAATTAAACACAAAAACAGTTTCTGAAGGAAAAGCCAAGAAAGTCAGATTTATGAAGTTCGGCTCACACACACCAGAACCTGGTCAGCTCCATGAAACACCGGTTCTTAATCAGTTCTTGAAAAATATTGGTCAAATAGTTTGGTTAAATCTGCTGGAGCATTTTATGTTTATACAGTAGATGTTTGAGTATATCAATAAATATACAGACTTTTTTTTTAAACTAACAATCTTACTTTCTGTAAGCCAAGAACAATTTTACAACAATTCTTGCTGCCCCCCGTTTTGATTGGGATTAGACTCTGCTGAGTTCCCAATTGTTTCTTGGAAATAAAATCTATTACAAGATTTATGAGCACTGTGGCTCTTTAAACAAACGGTCACTACCCTGAGAATAATACTTCTTTACAGTTTTTAAAAATCTAAACATCTAAGCTCTCTTTTACTGTGAGCTCATAAAACCTTCGTCTCTCATTTCTCATGTTTTTCCCTCATATTTCCAAGGATATGAATGAGCTCAGTCTGAACCAACATATCTTATGAATAATATTCTTAGATTTACTAAAATAACATTTCCATAAAAAAAAACAGTTTAGCACACATTGTTGGCAATACCTGACACCTTAATAAACTGCTAAATTATTGAAGACATGGACAACAAAAAAAGATAATTTTCATTATATTATGATATTTTAAAGATTTACTTACTGAACGTTTTACCTTTTGTAATTGAATTCAACATTTTAGTAAATCAAAGAGGCAACTTTCTAAAACTGGAGGCCAAACGTTGAGAAAATTAGGAGTTTTCTGAGGTTTGCAGCTTATATCTGAGTTTCTAAATTCAAAAATTCAACGAAAGTGGCAAAATAAAACAAATTGTCAAATGTCTCCTCTGTCTCTCAACAGGCACGGGTGAGAGTGGAAAGAGCACCTTTATCAAACAGATGAGGATCATCCATGGAGGAGGGTACACAGACGAGGACAAGAGGAGTTACGCCAAGCTGGTCTTCCAGAACATCTACACATCAATGCAGACCATGATCCGAGCAATGGGGCCGCTCGGCATATCCTTCTCTGATCCGCAGAACCAGGTGGGTTAGAAACCAGTTTGACTTAAAAAAACCCAAAAAAACCCCCATATATTATTCATATAAATCCAACATAAGTCAATTATTCCTCCTCTTTGTTGCAGAACAATGCAAACTCAGTCCTGGAGGTAGAGGTGGACAAGGTGGAGGAGTTGGATCAGAACCTTGTTGTTGCTATCAGGAACCTGTGGAACGACGCTGGAATCCAGGACTGCTACGACCGGCGCAGGGAGTACCAGCTGTCCGACTCCACCAAATAGTGAGAATTTCACCTGTCAGCTGCTTACAGCACATGAAGCTAAGCCAAGAGGAGACAATGGCCGCTGTTATGTTTCTGCAAATTTTACGTTTGGCTTTAGGACAGGAAACACCAGGCGACTTAGATTTTATTTTTGTCGTACTTTAGCTCTTCTGTCCTCTCCCAGTGCAAACTAGAAACAACCAATCAGAGCCAGGAGGAGGGTCTTAGTGCTGTCAATCACCCCTCCATGTGGCATTGCTCATCCGCTCTCTTAGTCATAAATGCTGAAGTTAGTCAGCATAGCCACCAATGATGGTAGATAACAGTTTTCCTGTAATAGTGAGTTGTTTCTCCACCATTAGCACATTTGGCAGTGAGTACATGAGGATGATTAACAACATTAAGTCCCTCCTCCTGGCCCTGATTGGTTGTTTTTGGTCAGGAGTGGAGCATTTCTTCAGACAGCAATAATAGCTCAAAGAGATCGATCTCTTCACAGATGATCTCGTAACATACTGACACATAAATACATTTAAAACCAGATATTTACATACTCTATAAAAAGTGTATGTAAACTTTTTCACACTGTCTGACATGAAATAAACTTTTTAAGACTACCAAATTTCCCAAAAACTTGGTAATCTTAATTGACCTAAAACGAAAAAAGTTTACTCTGTTTTCATGTTAGTATGAAAAATATCCATATGCGTCTTTCTATATAACGTATGTAAACTTTTGGTTTCAACTGTACCTCCCTAAAAATATCAGATTTTGATTGGTTTATATTGATAATCTTCCGAGATACTGAATTTTGGGTTTTCATAAAAACGCAAATGATAACAGCTTGAAATATTTTTATTTCTCTCTGTAAAATGACTGGTAATAAATATTGTGCTTTTATGCAGCTTTCTGATTTTTAAAGATTTATATTAGTAGCAACAAAAAATGTTAATTCAGAGAACTAAAACAAAAATCCTATAGAATATCTCTATTTTTTGCTTTCCTAAAAACTTTACTCATAATTTCTAATTCTGCCATGGCAGCATACCAAAATAAAACTATTGACTCTCTGTTATTGGCTTTGGCGCGCTCACCCCGAAACAATCACATCCACGGCATCTAATGCTGGATCTTTACAAAATGAAGGACGGATCTCTGCTGCTTTATTCACACACACGTAACTGAGTCATGTTTGTTCCCGTGTTTTTAAAATATACAGAGGAGCTTTAAATAGAACATGCAGATGAGCTCCCACTCATAGTGGAACAGAAATTATTCCTAATAAAACTTTTCTCTAAACTGACTATTGAGTTGAAAAGAGAAAACTACTGTTTTCTTTGTTTAGTGGGCTTTTATTTTTGGAAATGCAAATCATATGTTAACTAAAATGTACTCTATTCCCACTTCTGTAATACAACAAAGCTGTCGTCTGTTGATTCTGCCAGAAGTTTCCATGAAACGGCTCTTAAATCAAATATGTCATCGTATTGAGAGCTTCATGCTTGCTCAGTGCCCTGTTCGGGTTTCTGGATTTTAAAAAGAGCCTGCTCTGGTTCTTTTTAGCTCAACCGCTCATAATGTCATTGATGTGAATAATTTCAGCTATCTCACCGACCTGGATCGGATTTCCCAGCCTTCCTACCTGCCAGACCTCCAGGATATCCTCAGAGTCCGAGTGCCAACAACGGGAATAATTGAGTATCCCTTTGACATGGAGAACGTCATTTTTAGGTAATGTCATTTACAATGCCTCTCTCTCCACTGTTGGCCGTCGCTGTGCGTACTCACCATGGCTGGTTATCTGGCAGGATGGTGGATGTTGGAGGTCAGAGGTCGGAGAGGAGAAAGTGGATCCACTGCTTTGAGAACGTCACCTCCATCATTTTCCTGGTGGCGCTCAGCGAGTACGACCAGGTCTTGGCAGAGTGTGACAATGAGGTGAGACTCCTACCTGAGGCAAAGTGGCGTTAACACATTTATGCAACTTTTTTTTTTCTTTTCTGCCGAGTTCAGTTCTGCAGCTCACAAATGTTATACAACCAACTGTCAAAAAAACAACAAAAAAAAAACAGATTTGTTTGAATGCTAAACTTGAACATCAATGCATGAGATGACATCCTCCCGAGAAATAAGAGTGAACAATGTGCAATAAAAAATGCACCTCCTTACTTTCCATTAGCTTAACTTTATGCTTAGAAATGACAGCTGTGGTCACATTGATGGTCTGGCTGTTGACTCACTGTTTGATCTGTCAGCAGAGCCTCTCAATCAGCTCCGCTGGATTCTTACCTCTCAGTCTGTATTTGTCTTTTTCTTAAACAAAAGATAAACATTTTCCCTACTTCTGGTGCAAACTGTGCTTCCGATAGAGGGTTGGGGTTAGAGTATGGTTTTTGCTTTACACGTTTACTTCCACTAAACTCCTGCAGAGAACCAGAGGGTGCAATAACAAATGCTACATCAATCATTTAAAGGGAAAAAAAATATCCAGTTTAGAGGGCGTCTTTTTCCCCAGACGTTTGTTTTGGTGTTTTATTAATGATCTGCATTAAAAACCAGCGACAAAGCATATTTAGGTTTCATCATTTATAACGTTTTATGCCTTCTGATGTCGTATCACCTTTAGAACCGCATGGAGGAGAGCAAAGCCCTGTTCAAAACCATCATCACTTACCCCTGGTTCGAGAAGTCTTCTGTCATTCTTTTCCTCAACAAGACCGACATCCTCAAGGAGAAGATCATATACTCTCACTTAGCCACCTACTTCCCTGAATTCACAGGTCAGATTTATTATTCACTCATCACTAAATCCAGTCTGACAGTTTGGCTAGTGGACGGCATGAATCAATGCTCACATTTGAGTCAGGAAAGTGCTTTTAAATTGCAAGAACTTGTGTTTTTCAGAACCACATTATGCTTCCACTCATAGTTAAAGGTGCTTTGTTTTGTTTTTTTAATTAATCAGCACTTTGACTCTCCTCTGCAGGGCCTCAGCAGGATCCAGGAGCAGCTCAAGAATTCATCCTCAAGATGTACCAAGAACAAAATCCCAACAAAGACAAGAAGCTGTACTCCCACTTCACCTGCGCCACGGACACCGAAAACATCCGCTTTGTCTTTGTGGCCGTGAAAGACACCATCCTCACAGCCAATCTGAAGGACTTCAACCTGGTGTAGCTGCCACTAGAGGAAATGCCATGCAACCGTTTACCCATATCTCATGTAAAAGATTTTCTGGATCAAATATTATCCCAAAAGCACAAGGTCCAATTTAGCTGAACAGGTGGAACCCACGACGCACAAACAATGATTCGTGTCGGGTATTTTGCCTGAACCATAACTTTGTATAGATGAAGTTTATCTTTTCTTTTCGGGTCTGCTGTAAAGGCTACTTTAAAGCTGTAATAAGAACGTGAATGCTAGAGAGGTAACTGACCGACTTACCCGATGTGTGAATAATATTCTTTAAAAATATAAATCAAAATTATATAAGAGGCCTTAACTAACATAATCCCGTTTAGAGCTTCTTTAGGCACAGATTTTGCTGCAAAGAGGCCAATGTACTCAGAACGTTTATCTTTTTTAGGTGTACATAATCTGAGATGTACTTACAGAAGCTGGGCCTGTTTATTTAAGTAGCAATAAAAATAGCTTTTGTTGATGCTGTTGTGAAAACTGAAAAGCATAAACATGTTCTTGGTACTATAGATTAATAAAGACGGCACTGAAATTAAGAATTTAACTGACGAATATTTTTTTATTTCTCTGTGAAAACCGCATGAAAAAAAAAACAACCATTCGGACAATCCTCTCAAAAAATAAAACAACAACAAAAAGAAATCAAATGAGGAAGAATAAAAGTAAGAATGGCATCAGAAATATTTACTCTTGGTATTCGCTGACAGCAGGAAACCTGAATCTTGGAGAAAATAGCAGCCAGTTGTAATTAGAACTCCTTTATTTTTAAATAAACTTTTCTCTGCATATTTCTTTTGTAAAGGTTGCATTGCATATATTTATATATATATATATAGTACAAAAACATGAAAGCAACATTACCATCTGAATTCCACAGACTTGATGTGATCAAAGTAAGTTAAATGAACATACAGCAGATAGAGTACAGTATAAAAATAGCATGCATCTGAAAACTCAACTAATTCTTGGAAAATGTGTTTATAAAAAAAAAAGTAAACCTTGAAGAAGAAAAAGGAAAACACTGATTTATAATGATGTTACAGTAACACTTTGATTCCCTTTTATATGATCTGGTAAATAATTAACAGCTTTCAATGCTGAATGTAAGGTTGATAATTTGGCCTCTGTTATTTAGGATGCTTCCAATTATATTTCTACATTTTTCACACAAATAAAAACATAATTAATAACAAAGAGGAATAAATTCAGTGACATGATGCATTCGACGGTGAAAAATAAAACTAAAGACACCTAAAAGGCTTTAAAACACGCCGGCCTTTTACACTAAACGTTATAAAATGTAAAGGTAAACTTGAGGATTAATGTTGCTCTGGTCAAAAAGACCAATGAAACTATATTTGTGCAAAAAGAATGAGTGCAATTAGAGCAGTGGCAAAGTTTGGTGAAATTAATTTCTGTGGTGAAATTGTGTAATTCAGAAACACTTTTTTTTTTTGTTTAACAATATAACTCCTGTTTAAATCTTTCACTCCTAACTTCATGCAGTCAGTCAATCAACAGAAAAATTGAAATTGTGCACCGTTTACACACGTGGGGACGTAAATCAGGCATGCAGTAAAGAGCAAAGGCACTGACACACAGAGATCATGTGTGTTTTTAGCACATCTAATTCTTCATCATTAGCATTTAGGCAAACGATCTCTGGCATCCTCCAGTTTGCTGAGAACCCACTGAAAAAGAAATTAGAAGTCAGAATAGATGAGTTTTAGTCCATTCTCTTAAACACGGCTGGCCTGTTCTCCTAAAGATCGTCAGCTTACCTGGGCAATCTCTGGCGTTTTGAAGTTTATGATCTTCCCAAACTCTTTGGCATGGAAGACTGATTTCACTCTTTCCTGTATGTTCAGAGTTGGAATTCGATTTATGTGGGCATGTTGTGAACTTTTAACTGAACAAAAAAATGACGTTCATACCTTGGCTTCAATCCGAAGTCGACGTCCACCGACAATCTTTGGGTCCATTGTGAATTCTTCAAAGAGATACTGCCACTCGCAGGTCAGCTGGCCAAAGGTGCCTTTAGTCACAAAAAATATTCCTCTGCAAGGCAGAACCAGCAAAATGAGCCAGTTTGGTACAAGTGCAGCGTCAATAAAGGTGCTTAAAACTAGTCAAAAGAACAAAAGATGTAAAATATTCGATTTAAAACAGAACCAGAGATATTTTATAAATGCTTACCGCTCTAATTCTTAATATTACAAATATACTTTTGAGGAGAGCAGGATTTATCAGAGACAACCTCCAGATTTTGGGAGTGAGGAAGATGGAAAAGCCTTACCAGCAGCTCCCAAACTCAACTCCACAGTTCACTCACTAGATCAACGCAGACGTGTTTGTGCCAGAGTGACCAACACGACCACATTGGCTGATTGCAACTAACGCCAAGTGAGGAATGGGATGTTATCCTGCAGCAGTGTGTGACCAAGCTGGTAACTAGCATGAAGACGTGGTGCCAGGCTATTCTGGCAGCGCACTGATCTTATTTGCTAAATGAATAAATCGATTAATTATAAGTCTTGTTTATTATCAGTAGCAGAATAAGCTGACTGATATTGCCAAAGGGTTTAGCAGTTTTCTTTAACCACATACTCAACTCTGCTGCTTGACCCACAAATGCATTTTGCTAACAAATGTGACATCACTGAACGGAAACAAAGCTTTCCACAACGGCATACAGTGGGCCACCACTTATTTATCTATTTGCAGATTTTTCTGTGAAACTCCAAATTATTCACTGCGTATCAACCTGCTTTTTTGTACATCACATCTAAAACATTCAGAATAAAATGCTACTTGTCACACAGTTGGCTGGGGTTTGGAAAACAGCCAATCCAGAAACGACTTTCATTCTTCTTGGCACTGATTGGCTGTGGTAATAAGCTAGGTTGTACATGTTCGCTACAGCGGAGACGGTTTCCACTGTGCGTGATAATGCAGATTAAGCCATATTTAGTCTTTGAAATATTAAACTAACAAAGGCAGTTATAAGTGTTTTTAGAGGTGACTTCAAGCATTCGCTCATTTTAGATATTTGCGGGCGGCTGTAGTTTCTAACCCGCACCAAAACCAGGGGTCGACTGCAACATTTATTGCCAAGAAACACAGTTACAAAGAAATAATCAACCAAACCTAATTTCTTTTGTGATTGTGCTTAAATACGTGTTTTACAATGAGACATTACTGCTATTAACCTTAAAACATTTTTGTCAGGACTAAACTTGTACAGCACCTCATACACCATTGCAATGCAAAAAGGCTTTATGGACATCTAGTGGTGAAATTATGAACTACAACCGAAGGACTGCCTCTTAAGCTGCTCAAAATATCTGATGTCGTTTGAGCTCAGCAAAAATTTTATAGCTTATTTGACAAAGTGTCAGAGCTGCTTACCTCTTGGTGATCATGAAGAAGTCTGAATCGTTAATCTTGGCATGAGCAAAGTATCTATACTTGGCAAAACGTCCGTTTTCAATTGTCTGCAAGAAAAAAAAAGTTTAAAAGAGAGAATGTGATTTTTTTTTAAAAAAAAATTAGAAATTATTTGCAGGTTTGCAAAATGATTTAAAACATGATGAACTAACTGCAGGAATGAGGAGACATAGTCCGCAGCAAAATTAGTGCATGAAAATATGGAGAAAACTTGGAAAATGAAAAAAACAACAAGGGGTGATGGGAACAGATGGGATGAAACAGACAATGGAGGCTGGAATTTAAATAATCCTTTATTAGCAACAAAATAAAAGTCAAAACTGCTGATAATGAAAGATTTCTCAAACAGAAGCCAAGGATGAAAATAATGACTGACAGAAAAATTAGGAACAAAAATAAATCTGACAACAATGGATTAATGAATGATTAAATGAAGGATACTGACTCAATAGGAACAAAACAAACATTTAAAACTCAAATACAATTCAAAATTACAGTCTTACATTCGCCTCAAAGGACGCCTTAAAAGTTCAACAGTTTAAACTAACAGAGATAATAATCTGTAACTCTCCAACACAGACTATGCACAAGCACCAGAACTACTCTACATCACAGCTACGATGGCTTTTACTCATCATCCTCATCCTCGGAGTAATTACTTTTACTCCATTCAATGTAAGCCAAGCGCCTCTGTGGACATGACAAGAGAGAGGGAGGAGGGTCAGAACAGGAAGGACTGGAGCTCCTTAAACTGAGACAGAAACTCTGGAAAAGGCTCAAACCAATCTTAGTGTCTAAAGCCATATTAAAAATGAATAAACAAGAGCAGAATAGGTCACAAATAAAAAAACATTTTTTAAAGGCTTGGAAAACCAGAGACGTTTACAAAATTCCTAATCAATTTGGAGATTAAAATCTCACAACCTTAAAGTTCTCACAATAAAGTCAGACCACAAACTTATCTCTCCACTACCGAAGTTCAATTATTTTGTAAATAGTAATTATATTTGTTTTGCTTTCTTTATATTAATGTTGCTAAAACGTCTATTGTAATAAAAAAGCCTTTTTCATCCGATAAAAACAACCAACACATGTGACATTCACTTCATTTTTTTAAATTTAGTTTTGTAAAGCTTTTTGTGGGATTAGTGACCTTTATCAAACAGTAAACAGACATATAGTAAATGGTCCAAGACCAGAAATCAAACGTTGGACAACCGGGTTGAAGACAGCAGCCTCTGCACCTTGCGTGTGAGTGCGTGTGAGTGTGTGTGTGTGTGTGTGTGTGTGTGTGTGGGTGTGTGTGGGGGTGTGTGTGCTCTACCAACTGAGCTGCTCTGCATGCATTCACTACATTTTTACTGAAATTATTTACCGATGCTGAATATAACACAGTCGTCACCAGTCTAAACTACTAACAGCATAAATCTATCCTCTGACTTGTGAAGCTGCTGACACTTTATGGGGAGAACATTAATTATCTGGCTTGAAACAAGGGAGAGCTGATAGAAGCTATGAGGGATCAATGAAAGGATGGGTGACGGTGAAAATGAATTAAAACTATGAGTGAATTCCCATAAACCAGATGATCCAGAACAATCAGATTCAGAAACCCAAAAACAAGGCGGATTCTTACCTGGAGCATCTGACTCCCGACGCCCTCTCTCTCCTTATATGGTCGGATGACACCGTCCTCATGTATGAAGCGAGGAGGACGGAGAGAGATAACATCCTGAGAGGTCTCTGTTGCCCTGTAAGCGGGACAATATGAGAGAAAGATATTTTACTTGATCACCTAAAGAAGCACAGTTTAAGGAACCTACGGCATAGTTCATTTACAGTTATTGACAACCCTAATGTAGGTGAGTCAAAAAGCCTTATATAGCAAATTATTAAGTTGACGCAAACGAATGTAGCTCTTCAACACTTAAAATGCTCATTTTTTTTATTGCCCTGACAAGTTTAGGAGATTACATGTTTTCTCCATCTCATCATCTCCTCAATGTCATGCCACTTCAAACCAACAGGAAATCATACAGCACACTGCAAAAGTTTAAATAGTGCAAAAAAAAAAATTAAATGTTAAAACGTGTTGCTATATTTTAGGGCTTTTTGCACATCTTTATGAGATGTACAAAAACTGATGGGCAGCATTATAAACTATACCGTAAAGAGAGACACTCAGATAGTAAAAGTCTGGCAAAGAAATATTTACAAGTGGAGGAGCACACAGCAGATTGTCACGATTAAATATTGACCGCCTGAGGTAAAAAGCTCGTCTCCCTTTAACAGTTCTGTTAGAGAAGCAGTGCATTTAAAATTCAATTACCTCAGCAGTGTGAAACCATAAGGATGGAAACAAAAAGCAGAAAAGAGAGTTATACCTTTTGATTCCCTGAAAAGTACTGCTGGCCAAGTCGATAATGCCTCCTGTCGGTCGAGCTATCGCACCCACCAAACCTTTGCCAAAACCCTTAAAGAAGCCCGCTGCTCCCTCTTTCTGCGCCCCTGCACAACAACAGATAATGTGTTTAGAAGTTTCAAACCCAACCACAGCTTGTTATTATGAATAAAAAAAAAACAGTTTGTAACTATATATTTGTAGAGAGTCAGACTAAACACACCTTTTATAGGTTTGGTAACAATGCCTGTGATTCCACTGACGAATCCCTGAAACATAAACAAGCTGCGTCAACATTTTTATTTTAGGCCACGTTACGGCATTTAGAAAGTCAGAAACGTTATCACTGATTAATTCAAAGTGGAGTTGGACAAATAATGAAACGCACAGAAACCAATCCTTTCCCGCCTCTGGCCAGCCCGTCTTTCAGGCCTGTAGGCTGTTTGTTCATGGCTTCTCGCCTCTTCTGCTGGTATTCCTCATCCATGGTTATTGCAGCGACTCCCTTTGCGATGGTCCCCGTTATCCTAGAGGCTGCGCCTGCGATACCCCCTATACAAAAATAAATACACCAAAGCTTATTTATTTTAAAAACATACAACTTGTTTTATGCCACTGATACGCGTCACCTGGCAAGCACAGATTATTTGCAACTGGGACAAAAACAATTTTCTGCAAGTTTAGATACATTTTATATTTATAAAAGCTGAAAATCAACCTATTAAGGGCAAAAAAGTTTATCAGCTTAACAGAACAACCCCACATTTAATGTCACAGCTCCTGGTGTCCTGATATAATCTGCACAATCAGACATCCTTCATCATTATGTTTGCCTCTTCGATGACTGCTCTGTATTAGATCTTATTTGCCGAACTCAAAGTTCCCACCAGTTTAAGCTGAGTGAAATTCTTACCAACAGCTCCTCCAACCAGAGCTTTCACACCGATGGTCATTCCTTCTATAAACTCTTCAGGACCTTGGATGGCTCCCTGGAAAACCAGCAGCACAAATGAACACAGAGAATGAAGATCAGGAGTTTCTAGGATGTCAATCTGAACAGAAATTATTCCAGAAAACCCTCAGCTCCAACAAACGACTTGTAAATGTATAAATGCATTGAGGTAAGTCATAATATCATAATAAGGTTTTGGGAAAACTGTGGATAAAACAGGACAGGTCACGCCACCAGTTTGGCAGTACTTCAGCTATTTAAAACAAACAAAAAAAAGACTAATCAATAATTATTGAAATCGACAATTATTGATATTGGCTGATATGAAATGCTTAATATTATGATAGGTTTTTCAGCTATATCGTCCAGGTCTATAATATTTAAGATCTAATAAAATTAAACATTTAGTTTCTCACAGGATTACAAATTTACAAGAAATAAATACATTTTAAAAATATTTATTGTCACTCAGATAAAGCTGTTTCCTCATGCAGTCATGGATCCGAACAAAAACAATACCACTACATATTACTGCCACATTTTGAAGCACAGACAGGCCGACTGATTTCTTGTTGAGCAGAAGCTTGGAAACAAGGATGATCGGCTGTAAACCGCGCCGAGTTAGACTCAAAAGTTATAGTTTCATTTGTATTTCATCAATGTTTCAGATAGAAATAATACCTTGTTTATGCTGAAAAAATTAGTTTAAGAAACTAAGCAATTTTTCACAATACTGAAAAATAAAGCACTTATTCTACGTACTACATTCCTACCTGGTAGGGCTCGTAGAAGAACGCTTCGACGCCCTCCGACAATCCTCTGATCAGCCCGAAGGGATTTCCAAGCACGTCCAGGCCCAGCACCAAAACATACATCTGTTTAATAGCCTGAAACATACAGAAATATAAACTTGAGTTCCCATGTTTTCAACTTTTAATGAATAAAAGGAAAAATGAATTTGATTTAAAAAAAAAAAAACTTCTTGGTGAAGTAGCTACATTTATAACTTCTGACCCAGTGGAAGGAGGACTGTCTCTGTGTAACGTTGAACTGAATTAAAAGATGGATTTTAAAAGTCAAGAAAATAAATAAAATTGATGAAGTCAGTATTGCTTGATTACTGATAAAACAAACATACAAAAGAAAAATACTTTTTCATCAACCTTTTTTAGAGAAATCCCTCAAAGGTGCAAAAAAAAAAGAAGGAAAAAAAAAGGAGCCATTTTGAAAATGTTTCTATGACCATCACCTGCTTGGAGTAATGTCTGATGACCTCCGATTGTAGCTGCTGAGTGGTGTAAAACTGGAAGTTTAGCTCAAAGAATCCCAGCCTGGAATAAATAAAACATCCAGTCAGCAGAATCATTTCTTCAAATCACAGAAAAACACAGAAACAGCAGCTGGATCTGGTTTGTGCGCTTAAACATGGGAGGCCTCGTACTTGAAGACGACGTCCTGCACGTCAGTGAGCGTTGCTCCGATGCTCTTCAGCAGCAGGTTGAGGGACTGAATGGGGATGAGTTCAGTTTCTCTCTTCCTCTTTAAGCCGTCTTCTCCTCCTGTGCTCAGAGAGAAACTCAAATGCAACTGAAAAGAAAAACGGGAACAATTTCATATTAATTTCAGTTCAAAATAATTAGAATATCACTGACTGAGTTCATTCAGTGTCGTGTTATTTCCTCTTTGTGTGATGCGTTTCATGCATCATCAGCACAATAAGCACTTTTAAAAAACTTATTTTCTGTTGCACCCTTTCTTGGAATATTTTTGGTATTGAAGGTTGTAAAATGTGCTTATTTACCACATTCACTTTACAATTAATTCATTTGATTGCAGTTGCATATTACTGATTTTGCTATCATTTTCGATGTTCATAACCCAACAAGGACGGGAGGAAATCATGCTGTCTAAAAACCGATTTGTTTGTGCCTTTGTTCGCTTCATTCAAAGTATTTTTGAATTTTACCCACCTTGATAGGGGAAATGTGGAATTGCTCATAGAGGCTGATGGGTGACGTGTCAGTAGAAGAGACATGGTTCAGCTCCGTTTTTATATACTCTATGTCCTGAGTAAACAGCTCCACCTGGAGGACAAGCACATATATACTGGATCATGAAGTTACAGAGCAATAAAAAAGTATTTGCTCTATTAGACGCCTCTTATTTTTGCTCTTCTTGCTACACTTTTCACAAAGGACCTGCTGGTGTGCTTCAAATTGTTGTCCAGGTGAATAAACACACTCCATTTGTCCTTGTCTGATAATAAAATATGGAGGAACAGAGGGAAGGATTTGGTGATTATCAGTGAGTGTGACTGACCTCCTGTTCTGAAGTCATGACGCCGGCGTTCTCAGGAGTAACAAAGTCCAGGATGGCATACAGAAAGCCCAGGTCAAGCTTTAAATCCATCTCCTGAATCAAAACCTTGAAGTACCTGAAGTCAAAACCAATTAATTTGTTATTTAAGAATAAGCTGAGAAAACATTACAATTGTTTATAACAAGTGAAACAATAGAGAAGATTAATTTGAGAGAAGACAGCAATTCTAATCTATGATTACCGAGACTCGTGTGCTATACTTTATTTTACCTGGATATGGAAATACGTAACATATATTCAAATAAAAACTAAACATACTTGATGCGAGAGATGTCGGTGTGTCCAGCAGTTCTGGTAACAATGCTGAGATCAATTAGAGGTTTTGGTTCTGGAAGCAAAACAAATGACATTAAAAACCAAAACTGTGCATCATGAGTAAATTATGACAAATGAATTCGGTGTAATAACAGACCTGTGTCCTTGGCAATGGATTTGGGGAGTTTGATGGGGTAAAAGACAAAAGGGAAGATGGCTCCTGGTATCTGATTCTGGATCTGTAATAGAGACGAGACTTTTCTAAAAACTAATGCTAAATGAAAACGCATCTGACACCAAGTCTTTAAGAGATTCACAGGAAACAAAGGTGCTGTGTTTTCTTTGAAAGTATCCGTTGAAAGTTCACAGTTAGGTTTGGGCTTCTCATGAGCAGGAACCCAATGATGAACAAGAAGTATTTCTTTTTCCTTTAGATCCATCAGATCTCAGCATGTTTTCATCTCTGCCTTCATGAGGAGGAAAAGGAGCATGATTCTTTTCCTCTTACAAATTATCTGTCTCATACTGTCATGACGTAACAACAACTTTTAACAAATATGTAAAGAACATTTTATATATATAAGCTACCTACTGCAGCTGTAAGTGATGCCAAACAAAACCTGAACAGGAAAACTGTTCACTTTTTCCACTGTAAAATCTACAAACTGTTTGTAATTTAAAGTGTGGGAGTGGACTGGTTTTACCCTTTACTTGCAGTCACTTGCACACCTGTGCCTCATCCCTTAGCAACAAAACGCTGCTCACTATTACTGGTTGAATATGTGAAATTCAGTAAAGGGATCTATTGTTATTGGATTTTATTGTCTTATGTTCACAAGAATCTGCTGCATCTCAGAACAGCAGCTCTCTGATATTCTGAGAGAACGATGGGTTCATTATTTTAGTGTAATTTATGGTGTGTAGTTTACAATCTTCACTTTAAGCAGAAGTTAAAACTGAGACTCAGAAAGCCAAAGTCTTGCTGCTACTTCATCCCAAATCAGAAATCAGACATGTTAAGGCAGCAACACAAACATTTTAGAAATTAACTCAGGAGCAAACAACTGGTTGCTTTGTAGAAATGTTCGATACCAGCAGGTTTTTTAATTTCACCTGTATCCGGTGGATTTGGACACGGTAGGCTCTCTGTCGAGGTGAGATGCTGTACTCCACCTTCACCCCGGGGAGGTGGAGTCGCCTCAGAGGAGCAGCCACTGGCTGCAGCATGTGCATATCTGAACCAGTGGGCGTAAAACAGACCTGAGGGAGGAATTATAAAAACAAAAACAGTTTAATAATTGCACAAATACTAACGTCCTCCTCAGCAATCAGCCAAAAATATTTATGCCCAATTCACTATCAGATTATTCTAATTGTTAACACTTTAAAATGTTTGGTTTAATAATTTAATTGCTTACAAATTAACCACCAATCCTTGTGCTCTGACCTGAAAGTTGTTCTCCAGGTCAGCGATGCAGTTGTCAATCGGCGTGGAATCAGAGTACTCTCTGAAGTGATTCTCCAACATCCCAACTTCTTCTGTGCTCAGGGTTTTCCACCGACCTTTCTTCTTCGGCTTGATCTCCCACACAATGTCAGAGCTAAACCGGATGCAGCAGGACAACGGGCGCACAAACATTCATGTTATAAACAATTCTGCTGCATGTTTGACCTGTAATCAGCTACTTACTAAACAAAGGAGAATCACCTTGTGATCCCAATAAAAGAAATCTCTTGGCTATTGTTGTTGTTGACCAAAGATATGCCCATGTCGTGCAGCCACAGGATGACTTCCTGTTCAGCATGTCGCAAGCTTTCATTTTCCACAAGCCGCTTGAAGATACGCTGATTCTCAGTGAACACCACGACACGCTGGAGACCTTTCCATCAGAAATAACACAAACTATATACAGGAAATCAGATGTAAATGTAAAATGACAGGATCCAGGACGCATGGGAATTTTACCTTCATAAAAGGGAATCACATAAAGCTTCCCTTCTCCGTTTGTTTTCTCATCAACCAGTTCCTGATGAAACAGCAGAAATATTGCAGTTAATCACAAACATGAACGATTCGTCCATCCGTTATGTAACACGTTTTTCTCTGCAGGGTCACAAGGGGTTCTGCTGCTTTTCTCCAGCGGTAAACAGGCGAGAGGCGGGGTCACCCTGGACAAGTCGCCAGACCGTCACAGGGCTACGCAGAGACAAACAGGACAAACAACCATGCAGAACCACACTCATACCTAAGAACAATTTAGAGCAGTGGTCTCAAACTGCATACTGCGAAGGCCAGAGTCCTGTAACTTTTAGATGTGTCCCTTATGCTACAGACTTAAACTAAATGGTGAAACTGTCTCACTGGCATGTAGTTAAACTCCGCAGGGCTCTGCCGATGAGTTAATACTGGAGCCAGGTGTGCCGGAGCAGAGAGACGTCTAAAGGTTGAAGGATTCTGGCCCTCAGGGAAGGCGGTTTGAGACGACTGACTTGGAGAGATCAATTCACCTCAAAGTCATGTTTTTGGACTGTGGGAGGAAGCCGGAGTACCCGGAAAAAACCCGCGCATGTGCCGAGAGAAAAACAAACACTGAACTTTATTTAATGCGTAACATTGTCCAAACAGATTATTGGTCTAGATAAACTGGATGAAGAAAATCTGAATCTCAATTAGTTTAAGGAAAGCACACAATTACAATGTTTACTTTTCTTAGGTGAGCCATGCCCTTCTCCAAAACTATTTCATTTGTACAACTAAGAAAGCAGCATAACCATTTTCTACTTGACCAATCCATGTCCTGAAGGTAAGAAAGACAAGAGTTTAGAATACCAGTTTAAGATGTGAAACACAAAAACCCACAGCAATCAGTTTAAGTTAAGTTGATGATAATGGCATACAGATAATAAAATTACCAAAAATATACTTCATCTGAAGATTTTAATAGCATGCAGACAGATAAAAACAATGTTTGTAGCAGCAAAACAAGATTAAAACATTTTAAATAAGACATTTGACTCTAATAATAATAAAAGTAATATAAAGCATCTGCAGCCAGTTGTGTCCGTCTCTTTGTTACTCCGTTTCATTTAGAAAGCAAGCTCACAGGACCGGGAGGAAAAGTGGAGAAAGCTGTGAAGTTTCCACTGCCTGTGATGTTTTGGGGATCAATCTCATCTGGTTAGAGCTCGGTTTGGCTTTATGGAGATGCCGATTTTCATTTTAAGCAGAAGTTACAGAAAAACTAAAGGTCATAGCCTGGGCTGTAGAGCAGAGTCACAGGCTGATAAAGTAATTCAAGCAAACGAAACCTCAAACCAAATTTGATTTGCAAATTAGCCTGTGGCTAGAAAACTTATTTCTAAACAACGGTCGCTATGTTGTTTTTTAACATGTAACATTGTTTAATGTGCTGTCCTTACCGAAATTAATTTGAATTGAAATGGAAATATTGAATGGACACACGCAAAGGGCACGCTTTTCATCAGGCCAACATTTTTTTGTTTTTTGCTTTGGTTTTATATAATATTCTATTTCTCCTTAGAAACCAAATTTGTGATTTTCATCATCGGTAAGCCGTTATTATCTAAACAAACAGATTAAGTTAAATAGAAAAACCTACAAGGCGAATTAAATATTTCCCCTCATTTCTTAGATACAGATTTAATCTCAGGTTCAGTACCTTCTCCACCTTGAGCTCTCCTTGGTTCCGTCCATGTTTCCAGCTCAGCTCTCTGGACCCGGTGGGCTCAGTCCAGGTGTAATACACAGCTTTTCCAGCGTCTAGATTCTCCCACTCCAACTCCTTCAGAGAGCTGAGAATTCACAAACAGTGGAACAGCGACGACAGTTTAGGATGTAAAAAGATTTACAAATAAGAATAAGAGAGTTTTGAAGAACAACACAACAGAGTACATGCAACAATGAACACAGGAAGGAAAAAGACATCACAAAAGGGCAGAATATGCCATCTTAAATACCCAAAGGCTCAATAAGAATTTCCTTAAAAGTTTTACTAACAGTCATTTCAAGAAGAAAGTACACCCTCTAGCAGTTCTGTGGTAAAACTACTTCAATCTTATTTTAATTAAAAATTTTAATAAAGACGAAGACAAAATGTACGGAAGCGCATTGCTATCACGCAGGAAAAAAAAATTTCGAGCGCTATCACGTTATAACGTGATACGTATCACGTTATAACGTGATACGTATCACGTTATAACGTGATACGTATCACGTTTTAACGAGATACGTATCACGTTATAACGAGATACGTATCACGTTTTAACGAGATACGTATCACGTTTTAACGAGATACTATCACGTTTTAACGAGATACGTATCACGTTTTAACGAGATACTATCACGTTTTAACAAGATACGTATCACTGTTATAACGTGATAGCGCTCAAATTTTTTTTTTCCTGCGTGATAGCAATGCGCTTCCGTAAAAATGTAAACAATTCTAAAAGCAAATATAAATCATGGAATTAATATATAAATGCAAAATATTTTAAACCCCAGAACTTAAAGAAGGTGAACATCAATGATTGCAATATTATCCGTTTGATTAAACATGGATATTTAGCTAAATGTTCTCAAAGCAAGAAAGAAAAGGGGAAGTTCACTATCTAGAAATGGAGAAGAGAAGCAAAGGGAGGCTAGTTAATGAGAGAGAAGAACTGGGAGCAGAGGATAGAGTAATTCCCGACGCAGAATCCCATCTAGCCAGCAGAACATCTGGGAAGTCTTTGCTACCAGATAAACACAACATTAAACAGCTTTAGGTGTGTAACCTGCTCCATTTCACAAAATGTTTAAAATTAGAAACAAACTGATCATAGAACAGGTGAAACTTTGCTAATTTATAGCTAGACTTTTAATATTTATGTTCTCCACAGGAGACTCAATGATTGCTGTCAAGGATGTGAAATCACGTTGGGTGTGAAAGCAGGTTACACAGTCAGAAGTGAAACAGGTTCCTACTCTTTTCTAACTTCCCTCTTCATCCACACTCAGAACTGAGGTCAATGAACGTCTTTGACAGGAGTCAGAGCCTTTTGCTGCGCTTCAAGCTAATTTCTAACCTGATCACTTGAACTTGCTTATATTGTATCATTCATTTAACAACAAAACCCATTCATTTCTCTTTTGATACGAATCGTTAATTTCACATAACTAACTCCCATTAACTTCCTTAACAAGGGCAATCTTCAGTGGAAGGTCGATCAGGGGAGCCATGATGAGTGTAAAACATTTCTTTTATTTTACTTTTTTTCCATCTCATGTCATTTTAATTTTTTAGAAAAATAATGTTTGCGTTTCCACTAGTCATGGCCAATATTCATAATAATTAACAGAAATAAACACTAGGAATAAAATCACTTTGTGTGTAATTAATCTTCATGACGCAAGCTTCACATTTTGAATTAATTTACAGGATTAAATGAAATGTTCAATGATGTTTTGATTCACTGAAATGAACCTGTATGTGTGACTAATAGAATTTTTATTAGAGAATTGAAGGGTGGCTAAACTCTTAAATATGTAAGCTTTCCACTAAAAACATATAAAACAAATATATTTTCATCCTATTCTTATATATTGTGATGCATCTGTATTTATTATGTTTTTACTTATTTAAAAAGAGTAATAATCCATTTTTTTTAAAAAGATCTGCTTACACATAATGTATCTGAACCACATAGCAATTATTTCTTACTTTCTTTAATAGGACTTCAAAATAAATCATATTAATCTTCTTCAAGTGCCTTTTTGTTAAAAGGAAATCTTATCGGAGATAAAAGTTTTTTTTATACAAACTTTATCTACTTGAATTTTTTCTTTTAATGGAAAAAGTAAATGAGTCTATCTCTAACGTAGTGAGTTACCCTTGTGTCGGATCAGTGCTCTTCCATATTCATGTTCTGTCTTTAAATATTCTCAGGTGTGATCAACAATGTTTTTTTTTTTTGTTTGTTTTTTGTTTTTCAAATGGTAAAAATGAGCCTATTTATTCTCTCGGCCTGCTTCTAGAAAGGTAACTATCATGTCTCTCCTTGTATGTTTTCATGATGCACCTTCTTTTTTGTTTTTACTCCTGAGTCCTTAGCCTGAGTTCAGAGTGTGTCAGAAGAGTTTTTACGTTTCATATTTTTCTACCTGTCCTCCTCCCCTGAGAAGGAAAGGTCAAGCAGCTCGTCAGCCACCCACGGGGCCTCTTTCCGGGTGCTGCATCGGTCACACGACAAAAAAAATGCACAAATCACCATCAACAGAAATAAACACTGACATTTATTATTAATCCAACGGTTTAACGGAGATGCACCAATCAACTGGTCAGAGTTTGGGACATGTTTTTGTTTGGCAGGTCAAAGAAAAATCTTTATTTTTTTCACCCAGTAAAGCATCAAAACTAAAAACTCCAACCACTTTCAGTTAACTAGAAGTATGAACTTTGATGCGAGTGTTTAAAATGAAAGAAAAATGAATCACAGAATTTTTTCATGACTAAGGGGGATAGTTGTGGAATTACATAAATCTCTGTTGTATTTAAAGCACGATAAATGTGCTTTTATTTTACATTTATTGTGCTTGAGAAAAACCATAAATTCAATTGGTGCATCTCTATTGCTTAATAATGCTACAAATAACCAAAATGTTTTCTTCAATCAAAACGCAGCAAATTAACAGCTGCAATGTGAAAAAAAATCATACATATAAAAAGAATATCAGGCTGAGGCAACAAACTTTGACCTAAAAGGAAAGCAACAAAATTTATTAGTAAAAAGAACCAACATCCCCTTTGTGGCACTCAACCCCCTAATGTAAGTACATATTACTACATGGATTCATACAATAATAAGTATTATGTTATAAATAATTTGTGAAATTTAAAAGATGCAAATACAGATTTTTTACAACCATGCACTCTTTCCTTTTATATCCCAATGAAATCAACACTGGGCATGCTGCAAAAACAGCTTAAGTTTATTAAAATGAACTGCAGTTCTTTATTTTTCCAGAGAGGGCAACAGAGCTCTAATGTTTCCAGCCTTCACTTTAGATTTCCCACAGTTATTTTCAACCAAGCCATCAGCACAGGAGGTTGTAACAAAGTGTGAAAGCATCAACAAATCAAGCAGCAATTTGATTTACAGTCATTCATGATGTTTTGGGTGTACTAATCTGCAGCTACTCATCATGAAGGCGGTACGTCCACCCAGGCGTTTTGCACAGCTGAGCGGTTGCCACAGGAAACTAAAGGCTTTCTCAAACATGCATTAAAGAATTAAGGAAATACTCCAGATGTGCTTTTGATGAGGGAATAACATTATAACACAATGTAAAGCTCAAAATGTCGATTTTACATAATAATGCCCCCTTAAAGATCAAAGCTTTTTTGTTTGTTTCTAAAACTGCAGCTGACTCATGACTAGAAATCGATACATGAAGTGCCCACACAGACAAAAAGAGATGGCCTACAGGCAGAGTTCAGTCAGGAAACTCTTCTATCAAACAGCAATAATTTGGAGGAAAAAAGTTGCAACTTTTGTTAGAAAGTCTAAAAGGTAAGGATAATTTTATAAACAAAAATGTGTTGAAGTATTAATGTTACAGTCATAGGTTTTGTAATCTTGTAGTGACAGCCCTAGTTCTATCATTGCCTAAATACCAAGCAGCAGACGATAAAACTGTAAGGCTTAAAATGTTTTTCACTGTGTGCGTTTCTCCTGCTGTCCTACCTCTGTCTGAACTGAAGACATTCGTTTGTATGGTTGATGAGGAGGAACGGGGCCGCCCCATCATGGTACTCAGAGAATCGAATGGTGGCCGAGTGATCGGACAGGTTTACATCGACGATGATGCCGCCCACCTTAAATAACACAAAGTTAGAAAAGAAACAAAGTCGTGGCCTTTTAATCCTCTGATTGAATGATTGTGTTTACTTACAGAGTTGTCCAGATGCAGCAACAAGCAGTTCTCTCGTTTGGTGAAGTTAATCGTCTGGGGAGGCGCTAAACATCCTTCTAATTTGATCTTCAGACGCTTGGTGTCGTTCTCGGGCCAGAAAGGAATACCTGACTAAATATGGGTAAAAAAAACAAACAACAACAACAAGGCAGTTTAATATTCATAGACAAAAAGCAATGCCTGAACACATTAGCTAGTATTACTAAACTGTTTTAACAGGTCATATTAAAATAAAAACTAATAAACCACTTTAACTTATCATATAAAATAAAAATAATAATTTGGCAAAAGAAAAAAAATTAAGACAGAAGTACTAAACTAATTTCTAAAAGAAAAATGAAAGTTTCTAAAATGCATCAGTAACCATAAAACTTCTATAAAGAATTTTCAAATTTTTTGTATCCTATGGGAAACGCACAAACACACACAAAAAAAAATAAATATGATTTAATGTAACATGACCTTAAATAAAAGCTATTAAAAGACCAGGTATTAGTGAAAAAGAAATGAAAAAGTAAGTAACTGGTTTGACCTGTTCTGGCTCTGCTTGAGTCCAGTTTTCCAGGCCCTCCTCGCAGACGAAGACCCTGTGCTTGGTACTGTTGACCAGCATGTAAAACGGTACAAAGGTCACGATGCGGGTCAGACTGAAACTGCTTGCATCAATCTTCACTCCAACCTGGCAGCAGAGAGACATCAAGCAAAATACAAGACACGACGATGATGATGTGCAATTATTTACAAAACAAAACAAAACTTACAGAAAAATGTCGATAAATTACATAACATCTTAAAGTTGTTCAAAGAATAAATTTGAAAACCCAACCTTCAAGTTCTCAAAAATTGTAAATATAACAAAAACCAATAAAATAAAAATGTTAAAAAGGATTTTTATACAAAAATGTAATGCTGGGTTTACATCCTGCACAATCCTGGGGAAAGAAGGCTGACTTGGCAAGTGGTGACTTGAGATGTAAGGAAATTTACCATTAATATTATCAAGCTTTGTTAAAAAATATAAAAATTTCAGTAAAGCATTGTTAAAGTGAAGTCAGCAGCATAAATGTTAATATCAGTAATATTAGCAGCTTTAATAATATTCTCAATATTACACTAAATTTACAATAAATTCTGATAATTCTCCTTTGCTAAATAATATGGACTAAACACATAATGCTCCTATCACTCAGATTCTTTATGCTTATGAGTGCATAAATATGTTTTTAAGCTCAGAGAATGGCATATTGTCGTTAAATTACCACTTTATTAACGTTAGCGGGACATTTCTCATCTGATAAAATCTTTATGTTTGAAATTCAACAAATAAAACAAAGACTTACCAGATAGTCTTTGTATCTGCCTTTACATTTCACATCGCCATGGCTACCAACTGTGTCGAGAGAGAAATCGTCTGACAGCTCACTGTCTGAGATCATGAGGCGAACCTGAGAGAGGGGGGGGGGGGAATCTCATTTAGTAAAGCAGGAAAGCAGCAACTCTTCTGACAGGTGTGAGGATTTGTAGCTAAATAAAAACCGATGGGTTAAACTTGCTTTGGCATGAAGGTGGGGCTTATGTGATGTCACACCTATGTGTGTAGCAATGTTCCTTGACGATGCATTAAAAGTAACATTACAGGTCACAACAGTATTGGAAAACACAATACTGAATAATGTAGTCTTTTTTTTATTCCTACCTTATTGTTTCTCAGAAAATTGCGAGGCTTGAAGGAGAAGAGAAGCGGCATGTCGTAGTCTAAAGGGTGTTTACGGTGAATATCATCAGCCTTGTACTGCAGCAACCTCCCTGTTTTATTCACCATCCAGTATGGAGAGTGGATGGCAACAACAGTCTGACCAGGGTCGTACTGAACATGCACCGCAATATCCAATTCAGGCTTCTTCCTTTCAAACCCATCTCCTACGTCTTCCTCATTGACGCGTAGAGACTGGAACACAATGAAGGTGATTTCCTCCTGCTCACTCTGGAGTCTGCAAGACAACAAGTTATTTTGACTTAAACAGTGACCTCAGGTTTGAAGGTACAAATACATAAAAGATGCAGGTTAGACCTGTATTCAGAGGACCAGTCCTGAGCCAAATAATCCAGAAGCCGGAGATCAAGACTTGACTGGTTGATGACCGCAGTGTGAAGCTGAGCGGAGTGGCCTGGACCCAGCGTAACTTCAGGGTCACTGTCCTTGCTCCCCTGTTGGTAAAAATTAATTTAATTAAAGACAGGCACCAAAGAGTCCGATAAGTTTTAAATTTCTTTAAATCGGGACCCGATCTGTTGTTTTTTGAGATCTTTTGGCCTAGTTCATGTTGTAGGATTGGTTCTCTTTAATTGATTTTCTGATTTTTTTTTTTTTGTTTGTTTTTGTTTCACTTTATTAAATGATTCACATTAAACTTGATTCTGCAAGTCTGACAAAAATATCAGGTCTATCTAGTAAAGTTAAGCTTAGCTGTGTAAAAATGCTGGTACATCCAACCTTTAATTTGTAGGCAACGGGGTAAGGCAGCAGATTGCGGAGCAGGACAGAGGGCCAGAGGTGAAGCACAAAGGCAATGTCACAGTTTTCTCCGATATCTCCCGTCTCCTTGCACGTCACTGTGTCTTTCACTGGCACCATGTTGATCGTCATCATGACGCCAGAATCATCTCCACGACAACGGCACGTCCGCTGCAGGCGAGTATCTGGATTATGGTATAAGAAGTCCTCGTAGCTGAAGCCCTCTGACACGTCAAACTGTTTTCCGTCTTCCTCGGTGGTTTCCTCTGTTATCGGCTGCAGGCTCAGCTCAGACCTGAGGAGGGCAAGAGAGATTAGAAAGAAGAGATGATTGTGAATGTGAAGGGTGGTTGTGGTTTGGAACTCACCTGTATGAATCCAGTGGTACACAGAACTCCTCAGTCGGAGAAGCTATTCCCAGACATGTCGATCCCTCAAAAATGTTGAATGGTATCGTGAAATGATTGATAATCTGCAAAGAATATGGAAAATAAAAAATAAAAAAATCACAGACGCACAATAAATTATGGTCTCTTGTGCATTTTTATGTGATTTTCTAAGATTACATGAATTATCTGATGAAAACAGCTAATTTTCTCTTCTTTCAAGGTACCTGAAACGGAGAGCGGATCTTGATGTATTTGCTGCCCTCCACAGAGGAAATCTGACAGATGAGGAACCGAGTGACTCCTGAGTTGTTGTGCCTGACACTGTACATACCCCGCCCCACTTTGATCAGAGGGATCACACTGGTGGAAGTGTGGCCCTCTGGAGCTAAAAACATATAATAAAAAAAAAAAAGAGTTATTTTTTTAGATGCTAAAAGTCAGGATAGAGACAATAATACATACTGATTTTTTTCTAATTAGATAAATTGACTCAATAAGAAGGAAGATACAGGTATGAAATATTGTATTTTAAATTGTTTTTGTCTAATGTGTCGCCTACAGTGTTAAACCTCCTAAATAAGACATTGGAGCCACTAATTTAATCAGATTTATGTGATCGAACAAAACAAGGTAGAGCTTAGCTGTCAAGTGGAAGACAAATTATACATGGTGCCAAGATTTTTCTAAACACATTTATGAAAAGTGTGCAATATTCAGATATTAGACAAGTAGAGTTGGTGAAGAAATACTGGAAAAAGTGATGCTACAACTTATTGACACAATTATTTCCAGTTCTGTGTGGCTCCATCAAAGATTCCTAATAGAAGTTTGTCTGTGACTTGACAAAAGGTGATATTCACTTTGTTGCAAGGTGTGAAGAAACATAACAATAAGAAACACAAAGTCGACCTGGGTTTAAAAAAATACAACTCATCCAGATCTAGAGTAGCAGGAAACTCACTAGGCTCTATGTAGTAGTCTTTTTCACTCAGCGAGGTCATAGCTGAGAACTGATCCGACTGTGTCGTGACTGAGTAGTCCATCCCAAGGCTTTCGCCATCCTGCAGGTTCACAGTGTGTCCATTGCTCTGCTTGCCGACGGGGGAAAACATCTGACTGTGCCGCACAGACACAGAAAGACCCAGCCTGTTTTTCACCACAAAGGGAGCTTCATCCTTTTGAAAACACTCTGCAGTCTGCTTGGCAGCTTCTGCAAAGGCCTAAAAAATGAATCAGATAAGGGATCACAACACAAGCGTAAGCAGGCGACAATGATGGAAGCCTTTCTCTGCTTCTCTTACTGTGCCCAGGTTGTTCAGCATGGTGAGTCCACACTTGGAGAGCGTGATGTTAAGCTGGTCTTTACTGCTGATGGTAGTTACTGTCCTATAGTCTGGAATGTTGTAATCCACTTCATCTGACAAAGTAGGGCTATTCACTGGCTTCTTCTTCATCTGGTAGCAAAACATTTAACTGTAACTGTACGGCACAGTATGTGTGTATATGTGGATTTACTTTGACTGGATTGTTCCCGCTACCTTCAGGTTTAGAGTCCAAGATTTGAAGCGTTCGTTTGTCTCATCCTCCAAGGGCTCCAACAGCGGCTCCCAGACGCCGAGCATCTCATTGTAATAGTGAACCTAAAAACACAACAAAAACTTTCAGAAAGTTTTAGATGAGTATTTATCGCAGAGAAATAGTTTTATTTCCCTTATTTTACCTCCAGGGTGAGCTTGCTGTGGAGGTTAATGAGTGTGGACCAGTTTTTCACATCTCCGTGAAAGGAGGACTTGGCGAGAAGCATTGGGATGGTGAGGTGTCCCACTCCAGCTTCCAGAGTCACACAGATTGAACCTATGGTCAACTGCAAACACAAAGATGGTAATACAGCATTCAGCTCCAACTTTGCATATTTATTTTGTGTTTAAAGCAACAACAACAACAAAAATCATCCAAAAATAGCCAAATGTTTTAACAGATCAAGATCTCAGGAGAGAGATTAATAAAATAGTCTTATAAAAATCAAATAAGCTTAGTAATGCAAGTCATAAATACCTTTAAGGACTCTCCCTGTGGAATGAGTGGCGTTAGAGACTTTGTGTCTTCATCCCCCTCCTCTTCCAAGAACCAAAGCTTGAGCTCCTTCCAGTGTCGTTTCTCCCACAGGTTCACGGGAACGGGACTCTCCTGCTCCTCAGGAGTCTCAGCCTGCGGCGTCAGCGCTGACTGGATGGTGATCACAGTGTTGATGATGACAGGAGATACCTGGGAAGACAATTATTACACAATAAGAAGAATAAAAACTGATTCAATATTTCTGTTTACTGGAGAGAATAAAGGCATTAAAATAACTTCAAGGGGTTTTATTATTTCATGTAAAATGTAAAAAAAAAAAAAAAAAAACAGTGTTTAGCTTTATAATACTAGGAAAGTGGATGTGAAACAAGACATATTCTCACCAAGTACAGAGATATTTCAAAAGACTGTACTTTTGAAATGAGGAAAATGTTTGAAGAAAGTAGAAACTTTTATGATTTTGATTTGAGGGGAAAAAAAAAAAAAAACAGTTTGTGACACTGCAAATGAAATACGCACCTTTAGAGAGAGAGCATTAATCTCAACTTCCATAGCCTGAGGACCTGCTGCAGGCTGAGAACTCCGATAGTGAACCTGACACGGCTGGAGGACGGTGGTCAGATTGTTCTTCCTAATCTCTCTTAAGAAGGGGCATGCCACAACCTGAACACACATAAATACTAAAGTTATTTATTTGTAATCTGAATATGAATGGATTCATAGGAAATGTATAAACCTTTAGATCTTTGATGGAGGCGGTCATTGTTGACTCTGCTCCACTTATCATCAACACTTCACAATATGTGGTCATCACCAGGGCGGGGGCGTCGGCGCGCGTCAGGTCGGCAACAAACACGATCTCTGGGTTGCGCACGACAACGGTCATCTCCATCTTTGACACCGGACCTGCAGCTGTACCGGAGAGCAACAAAGAGCAGCAATACAACACTGGCTAAATCAAGGGTGGAGAATTACTTTAAATATCTTCAAAACAAACTGAGGAACTTATAGAAGTATCATATAAAGGATTCCAACACATACATATAAAAATTTTATATTTTTCTAGTCTCAATTCTCTCTACTTCTCAAGTGCTTTACAGGCACTGGATGGAAAAATAAAAATCTTTACTCTGAATTTATGCCAAATGTTTCTACAGCAGGCAAAGAAAAAGAGAGGAGCACAATATGGAGAGAAAGACATAAAGAAGAAACGAATGACAAGAAAGGAAAGGGGCAGGTCAGAGAAGTAAGTCAGTCAGAAAGAATGAGCAGTTCAGCTAAAGAGATGATGACCCGACCTCGTCTCAAGGTTCCAGCAAGTAAGATTTAAGACTTTAGTCTTAAATTTTAGCTTAAATGAAATTTTATACTGAAAAACTATGGGGGGATGATTTGGGTAACGCAATAAACAAAAACTTTTGCCAGACAGAAAAGACCCGCAAGAGAAAACAAACAAACAAAAGAAAAAACAAAAAAAAACCCGATAAGATTAAATAGTCCAGCTAGGACAAAATTTAAGACCTGTGATTTAAGCCCAACTTATATTTTTTTTAATTTAAGACATTTCAAGGTCTTAATTTTGGATGCATCACTTTCTGACTTTTTATGCAAGATACATCGACACCCTGTCAAGACACAGAGATGCATAAAACTTGTGCATGAAAGCAGAAGTCCATCCAACAGGCCAGCTGTATGATTGACTGGCAGAGTTTTAATTCCCCGGTCCATAAAGTGTTATGATCTACCAAATATTGCATCCTGTAATTGCGAAGTTGCACACACTTGTATGATGATGAATATCATTGATATAATCTGCAGCTCTAGTGCGTGGTAACAGAAATCAGAATTGGCAAAAAAAAAAAAAAAAAAACCATAGTTGATGACAGACCAAACTGACAGAAATCACTAATAAATACTGGTTATACGTCAGAATAACACTGAAATTGTTTTAACAGATCAACTCACCCGAGTCTTTCGACGTGACGGAGGAATTAATGTTCTTCTTTTCTCCACCACCAGTACTGCTTTTGGCTTGTGGCCCCTGAGCAAAACCCTGCTTGGTGGCTTTGAGAAAAATATCCGCCACTGTGAGCAGGAACTCCATGCTGGCACACAGGTACACATTCTGTACCATTGTGTCTATGTTGGTACCATCAAGCCCCTGTCGGTAGTTCACCTCCACCATCATGTTCTGCTCGGCACCGGGCCGCAGTTCCATCATCCTGGAGGACGACATAAGACATGTGGTTTGGGTTTCCACAAGTTACTGTGATTAGAGGAGCTCAATGAAGAAAAAATGGCTTCAGTTTTTTTAAGTCTTTATGGTAATTACAGTTCACTAGTTTCTCCATCCTATTTATTGTTATTCTTTAGATAACGTTATAATAACATAATTACAGATTAAGACACTAACTGGCAATAAAATAGCTCAGTTTATTTTCTCAAACCTTGAGGTAACCATCTTGATTCTTGGTCTCTTGTCATCTAGGAGGCACGTAGAGAGTCGAACCGATGCCTTCATGGAGCTGTCAGAGAACATGTGGACAGAAGTGGAGATGGTACCCAGAGTAAACTCTGCCAACTTCAGCTGTTCATCATGGCAGTCTAAGTGTTGTATCTATAAAACAAATCAAAGTATGTTGTTTAAATTGGGATCTTGGTTCACATTAAGTTACAAGAGAGATAAATAGAGAATTTATTAGAGATGCACAAAGGAATCTGCACCAGATCATTTTCAGTTTGATCAACCTGAACCAGTGACTGACCCATCTGAATCTCAAAAATTCAATCTTTATCCAGTCTGTAAATCAAGGACGTCCAAACTGTAATCAGATGTAATTGTTTTCATGTGTGTATCAGTGTCTACATACCACATTCTCATTAGGGGTGAACAGAACCAGCGTCATGGAGTCGAACTTGAAGCTCAGCTTGAGCGTCGTCTTGAGCTTGCTGTGTTTCTGGGTCTCGACCACAGCAGCTATCACCACCGTGTTGCCTGCTGTAACGTAAATATCGCAACGGGTTAAAACGGTGAACAGAAAATAATATTCACCCTCTCAGATTTCAGAATCTATCAGGGGATCTTATGATGGTGACAATAACCTACCCAACCGATCGTACAAATGCTCATAATGTTAAAATTTCAAATCAAGTTTATTTATTTACACACGACACAGCATTCTTAACGACGTGTACTGCACTTGCCTGTTTTTAGGGACTTATAACTCAAGTAAGCAGATATTTTTTAAACTGTTACACTTTCAGAAACAATGGCATAATCTTACAGCTGGTAGGTCCGGTGGTTCCTGAGCCCTGGGACTCTTTGTTGGACACAGAATCAGAGGAGTGGTCCGGCGTGGGCAGAACAGCTGGAGGCTGAACAGCTTCGGACTTCTCTGACAGATTCTCGCTCAAAGTCCTCAGGACAACAATCATGTCATCCTGGCAGAGGATCAGCTGTCAGGAGCAAACATGGAACATAATCAAACAGAAAACATTTTAATAATTCATATTTTTCAACGTAAGCTTGAAACTGACGGTAACTTCTGAAATAAAGTATATTCACCCTGTGTGAATATACTGAATTATGAGTAATTAATTTCTGATCAATTATTATTTGATGCTTACACTCATAGGCTTTAGATGAGCAGTGATCTCTACATCAGGGATGCTGTGGTACCAATTGGCCGAAAGATTTCGTTGGATTTCCAGGTCCAGGCTGACCGGCTTCAGCAGCTGAGTCTCGCCTTCGAATTTCCCATTTTTATAAGTGGTTCTGAAAGCAAAAGCATCACAACAGTTCTTTAAAATGATGAATAAAAAATACCGGATGTGTGTAAACTCCATCTGTGGGCAGTCACACTTTCGGCTCAGACCTGTACATCTTGAGGTCAGTCAGTTTCACGGTCATTTTATCCACAACCGGCGGGATTGCAGCGTCGCCCTTAAACGGCTGCTTGATGAAGCGGTTATTTACGGACAAGAAGCCAAGATCGGCAACGATGACGTTTGAAGAGGAGGAAGACTGGGGGAGGAAAATCACAGGCGCGTTGAAGTGGACGTCGAGAGCGATTCGAGTGCTTCTCTCTGCCAGCCCCTTCACACCAGAGGCTGCCTTTTCTGCAGCCTGAACCGTCACCTCAGCGAGGGCTTCTTTCGCCTCCTGGAAATTATTAATGAATACCTGAAAGGAAGAATAAGTGGAGAGTAACTTTAAATCCAGTAATGATGCTCTAGTCGAACCCAAGATCAGTTCAGAGTGAAGTGATCCTTACCAGAATGGAGGAGACAAACTTGTTGAGGAAAATGACCTCAATGCAGCCGACTTCCAGTGTGACAGACGTGTCAACTTTGGACATGTCGAGGTAGGCGTCTCCTTCTGTTGCCCCTGTGTGGTTCAACATCCTGAAGGCAAAAACTTGCTTATCTGCAATAGAGACAGCCTGAAACGAAGGGAAATATAACAGAAAAGATTTACATAAAACTGTATAGAAGGAAACTGTAAGTAATCAGTGACCTACAGGGGACAAAGTAGATGTATAAGAAGAAGTGAACTGAAAAATTTGCAATTCAGTCGGCCTGACAGTACAGCTATGGAGAGAAATGAGCTGGTGACAGAATTTAGGCCCTGTGTAATCTCAGGTTAAAACAGGTGTAATCTCAAATTACGCCTGTTTACCATAATAATTTAAAATATCCTGAGAGATTTATGTTCATGCTTCTCTATAAGAGCAATACAGAAATAAAAATGCCAGAAAAGTCAACTACAGCATGTACCTTCTTGTACAAGGCATCCTTGTTGCAGTCCAGGATCACAATGCTCTTTAGGTTGGCTAGGATCTCCATGTTCTTCTTCCTCATCATGACATCAGTAACCAGACCTGAGGAGTCAAGACAATGACACACTGAGAACAATTTATTTGCAAAAGCAAAACCAGAAGATATTAAGAAAGCTAAGCTAGCTGAGTCAACAGAAAACTTGTAGTAAATTAATAAAAAGAAAACAAAAATAAAAAATCTGTACCTAAAGAGGATTTCTCGTCATCTAATACAATAAAACAAATTTAAGGAAGGCATTTGGATTTAAGGAAGGCATCTGGAGTACTACTGTGTAATGCAATTTCTCACATACCTTCAATACTTATCTCTGATATCCGAGCTTTCTGTCCCCGAATGAACACCTTCAAGCAGCGCAGATCGGCTCTCACGCGAAGATTCACCACGTCTGCAAACTTTGAGCTTCTAGAGGCTGAAAAAAGAAGATCGAGGGATTACAGAGGGAAGCCTGAACACTAAAATGAAACAAACAACACTTGGCGATACTTTCAATACAGCATATGAAAGATATTCAGCAATATTTTTTTTCAGCAATATTTTTTTCTATATTTTTTTCACATTACAATGTGTAAAAGTACATACTTCTTTTCTTGGTTACAGCTGTTTCCCCCTTCTTCTCCTCCTCTTTCCCTGCCTCAGCCTCCTCTTCCTCTGGGATGGTGGGCAGCTCCTCTGGCCCTCCTTCCTTCTTACTGGATGGAGGAAGGAGGTTACCGAGGAAGCTCATGGTGTTGAGGAGAGCCTCCGTGTGCAGATGAACGTCCAAAGACGAAAACGTCACCTGACAAGGAGACAGTTTTAGTCAAGAATTTTGATAAAATGACAAACTCTGTAATAAGGGGACAATTTATGCTCAAAAATTAGACATACACCAATCAATCAACCAGTTTTAATTTAACGATCAACAGATCAAATACTGATGAAAATCCTTTTTTTTCCCTGTTCATTAAATGGATCAAACCAAAAAGTGCCAGTTTTTAAGCAGGTTAATGAGCACCATGTTCTCATTGCTCTTTATTTTTGGCTTTGGTGCAGATCAGATGAACTATGTGATAATTGTATAAAATTATGTCACTTCAGATGATGAGATAATCTTGCAATTCTTTTCATTTCTGATGGGTGTCAAAATTAACTTTTATGGTCAATGTTTACATTTAGCTGTTTAATGAAAGTGCATCAAAACTTGAGTTCATAACTGAGCATTTTGAACATATTTACTGTATAACATTTGAAAAACAAATGTTTGTCTTCTATTTATTTCTCACCTTAATGAGTTGCTCTGTGTTGTTATGCTGAGACTTAAACTCAGGACCATTTTTATCCGCCTAGAAGGAAGACACAATTAATAACAATATTGTTTATTACTGTTTTGAACATACAATTGAAAACAGATGTTGCACACACTGTATAATAGGACACAATTTTTTTTTTAAATTACTAAATCAGACTAAACTTTTCCAGTCTCATTTGTGACTACGACAATTAAATTTATTTGGTAAATAGATTTTGAAATGTACTTGTTTTTATTCAGATGTCAACGTACAGGATCCTTAATATTTGGTAAAATTTGTTTTGTAAGCTGTATGACTTTGGTAACATGTTTTGGTTTTCCCTCCACAAACGTCCTACTCAGCAGGCTGGAAATTTGTTTGACAGAAAAGTTTAGTCCAATTTAAATTCAGACACTAAAAAGAAAAGGTTGAGTCTCTGTATACCGTGTATGTAAACATCTGGCTTCAACTGAATTTATTCTGCTTTAATGTGAGTGGAACAAAGTACTTTGATATACTCCAAGGTGAGAAGGTCAACTTCTGAGTTGTCTAAGGTGGTGATCAGCTGGACTTGCTTATCTTCAGAATCTACACAGAGGATTGAAACAAAGCATCAGATAACACTATAACTAATATCTAGTTGTTAGTTTTGACATAAAGTTGAGTGAATCATTTACTGACCCATGTATTCGGGACACTTCAGGCAGATCTCGCGCAGGAAGGTGTTTGACATCATGTCGAAGGTGCGCAGCGTCAGCTCAGTGCCCAGACCCTCAATGTCCAGTTGGAGAACGACGATCTCCTGAGCTCCAGACAGACGACAGAGCTGAACAGACAACTGAAACATGGAAGAACAAATGAGAGGACAAAGAAGACATATGTTACACAAATAACACCAACCTTTAAAAGGTGTCTTACAAAGCCAGGGCGACGTTCAAGAATAAATATTCACTATAAGCATGCAAGATTACTGGTACAGGAGAAAGTAATGGAAAAATTGTTTTGCAGATTTACTATATAAGGCGTTACCTAGCAGTTCACATTAATTTAAGAATGTTCTAATCATGCACCTGCTTTTTACCAGTGTTGAATGTCAATTATTATAAAACTTCTCTGTAGCAAAAACCTCAAATTACCTAATGGTTTTGCAAAATCGTTTTTACCTCATTGATCTCGAATCTCATAATGAAGTCAGTCATGTTCTTCTGAGGATCTTCTTTGATGAGATTCGTTCTTTTGCTTAAATCGGCGTAGCGCAGCGGCATGGGATTGTCCGGGAAGAACGCCTTGTCTCCAATCGGAGAGCTGGGGGCGTCATAGAACAAATCTTCCTGTGACCCTATCAGATTTACAAAAAAAAAAGAAAACTACATTAGTCAGTTACATTATTTTTTTTTTTTTACATAGTGTGGAAGAAGTTCACCTTTATATGCAGATGGTAATGTAAGCTGGGATTTCAGATTTTTTTTTTTTTTTTTTTTTTCATGTGAAGTGAAATCTGCTAGAGTAACTTGTTGCGTCAGAGTATAATGTTGCTAATTGTTCAGGAGTTTCCTGCTGTGTCTCACCCAGAGAGGCGATGCTGATGGTCTCACAAGACTCAAAAATGATCGAGGAACGCTGGTCGACTAAACTCAGGTGTTTTCTCGCAGCGAGCTGAGGAGTGAACGACTGCTTCGGCTGAGGAAGCAAACGCATAAAAAAATCGATAGGGCTCATCTCAATAACAGGCTAGTTATTAAAAAATGACAGCAAAGACTTTCCCAAAAGAGTTAGTGTTCCCCCCAGGTAGCTGATTTGCTCTTACCCTTGTAGATGAAGCGGTGCTGCGGGCTGCAGGTCTGCTCTCAGGCAGTGGGATGCTGTCCACCAGCTCCAGAACACTTCGGAGTTTGTTGTCAGAAATTCGAAGCGACAACAGCGGGAGTTCACCAGACATTTTATACCTAAAACACAAGAATTGTAACAAAATGACAAAACCTGCAGCCAGACTGACAGTGTGGTTGACAAAGCATATTTAGCAATACATAAAATATATTTTATTTTCCTCCAATCTTGTAATTCTGCACTGTTTCCTGCTGCCGGGTTTAAATATAATCTTATCATCTGTGAGTACACAACAAACAGCTCACCTCTTTACTGTATAGCGAAGAGAACTGCACACTTACTTTGCCATACGTGTGTCGGTCACAACCATGGCTCTGCTGACAACCACTTTCATATCCACAGGCTCCAGAATGTGGAGTGGAGACCGTTTCTGTTTGCGAGCTATTTTCCAGTCACCATCTGCAGATAATCACAGCCTCTTTATTTTTCTCCTGATTCAACACATATGCTATGTATAGTAAGCTGTTCTGGTTTTGTAGGGTAAGAGAAAAAGCTGATATTCACTGATTAAGAAGAGTGACTGTGTGTTTCCACGTCATGGCTTTACATGTTTTTCAGAACTAAAAATATTTTTAAGCAGTGGTGTAACATACACCCCTTAAGATTTTAAAGTCACTGTTTTGAACATGTCTGGTGTGTTTTATGAAAGATAAAAACATCTACATATGTCTCTTTACTCTATTAAATATTTAAAAACATTTTATTTTCAACTCTGTGACCAAAATTCGATTTTACAAATATACAATGGGTCTTGAGGGACCAGCGTTAATAAACATAGACAACACAGTGTGCATACTTTCCTATAATGCACTACAGAACTTAGGTTTGACATTTGCACACTGTAAACCCTGGAACTAGCTGGTCTTTTATCAGACAGTACAGGTGTACAGCTGCATGTCTGCAGAAACAAACACTCACATGGCATTTGGGGCTCTTTGGATGCTACAGGCAGCTGGGTTTGGACTTTATCATTATCTGTATCTTTTCCTTCCAAATAGTCAAGTTAATGTATGTAACCTCATTTAAGCCAAGATAGTGGCGGAGCACAGAAACAGATGGGGGAGATTCTGAATCCACTGGCACATTCTCTGATACCTTATGTAAAAGGACTTTCAAGTGTAGGAACTTTTAAAGGGTAAATGTAAAACGTTTTAAAATGGTAACTTATTAAAATGTTGGTATATCCTGATGTATGTGACTGGAAGATGACGAATGGTGACGAAATGAAGGATTTACTTGTTTCTGCTGTGAGTACCTGGTTTGCTGTAAAGCAGCTGCAGGCTGCTGAGCTGAACATCGAAGTGGTCGTACGCTCTGGACATGATGTCTTCAATTTTGCTGGAACCCACTGACAGCTGCGGCAGATCCTTCTTGCTCAAACTGGACATCTAAAAGCCATAGAAGAGGAAGTTCAAATCTGCTCTTTCAGTCACATTTACTCAGCTTTAGATTTATTTATTTATTTTTTTTTTTTTTGACATCTTCTGACCCTGAAATGACCAAGATCCAAAAGCATAATGTTCTGGGTTCCTTCGTAAAAGCCGGTCTGTGGAATGATGACGTAGGAGGCCATCAAGTTCACCTTCAGGTCGAGAACTTTCTGAGTTTCGATCACGTACAGTAAACCTAAACGATGAAACAATCAGTTCATTACTCACTGCTCAAAGCTTAAAGAGTTTAAAAATAATGTAAAGGTAGTTTTGATTCATACTGCTTTTTTTATTACTATGAAAAAAATGTTATGGATAACTAGAAGGAAGGAAAGATGGATTTTATTAAAAATGACAGAACAAATTTAGTATTCAGTGTCCTGTACTTGGAAATATTTACATGACTCAACACAATGAGGTTTTGTATTACTCTTATGTAAGAGGAATGGAAAAGAAAGAATGATATATTTGTTTATTTGGTTAGTTTAATGTTAAACTGAGTTAGTTTTTAACTAAACTAACATTAACTAAACTAACTAATGTTAAACTACCTCAGTTAGTCTACATCATCTTACTCCCCCAAATCAAGGGGGTGTAAGATGATGTACAGTTTTATGGAAGGAAAAAAGAACAGACTTAATGAAGGAAAGGAATGTAGGATAGAAGGAAAGAAAGAAGGACAGAATGCTTGGCTGATGGATGTAAGTGTTGAATAAAATAGGGAAGGGTTGAAGGTAGAAAAGAAAAACTGAAGGACTGAGCAAGGAAGTAAAGAAAGCAGGATTGAAGGATGAATCAGAGTGATGATGTGATAACTAAATGAAGAACATAAAGACTGAAGAAATGATTGGATGAAAAAAGAAAACAATAACTTGCAACAGCCATAAGATAGCATTGTAAAGAAAATAAACAGGAATCATATCATCTGAATGCTGAGTTTGTTCAATGCTTAGACATGCTTAGTGTCTGTAGACACCACAAACACAAAATTCAGCTGAAAAAAAGGAATGAAAACATGCAACCATCAGAGAGCTGGGATCAGACTATTCCCATATATTTGTGAATATATGTGCGACTCACCAGTGGCAGTGCGGTCTCTGAACTGCTCCAGTTTCATCAGGGTGGCGTTGGTGAGCTCATCCAGCTGCAGGTCATCTGGAGGCCTGAAGAACTCTGACATGTTGTTCACCGTTATCTACATAAAAAGACCAAAAACACTTAATAAACAGACTTATTACACTACCTGACGAAGGTTTGAATACAGCTTGAACTGTTCCACATGTTCTCACAATAAAATGACTGGCTTCAATGTTGAGTATTTAGGATTTTCTGTGATACATCAGCACAAGGCAGCAGATAATCTCAAAGTGGACGGCAAAGGATCCATGGCTAATGAAAATGGCTTATAAATAAAAATATGAAGTGCAGCAAAAATCTGCATTTGGGCCTTTTTACTCTTTAAATTCCTAAATGAAATCTAGAGAACCCAATTCCTTTAGAAATGACTGCACCACTATACAATCAAATCTCTTCAATACAGTTGGTCTGTGAAAGTAACAAAGGGCCTTTTGATACAGTTTGTGAACAACCAGGATCCTGAAGAGCAAGGAACAAAGCAGACAGGTCAGAAGCAAAGCGCTATGCTCCATCTTCTTTCTCTTGAAAAAAAAAAGCCATAATGCAAAAAGTTGTGCCATGCAGAAAACCAACATAGTGCATCTTCCTGAACAGGATCATGCTGCTGTTGTTGTTCTTCAACAGAAACAAACAAGCTGGTCAATATCAAAATTATGAGGGTAACTAAATATAGGGAAGTCCCTAAAGAAGTATTAAGGAAGAAAACAAGACTGGCCTAGTCAAAGGTCTGAAATAAATCAATTTGAGAATACGTGGTAAGACTTCAAAATTTTTGTGGACATGTGCTATCTATCCATCTGCATGCAAAACCGGTAGAAACATACTCAAAAACACTTGCAACTGTAATTGCAGCAATAGGTGAACCTACAAAGTGTTTAGTCAGGAGTATCAATCGTTATGATTCCACTTCATAATTATGCATTGCTTTATGCTGGTGTGTCACATAAAATTAATTCACATTTCCGGATAAGACGTAACAGCATGGGAAAAACCATAGGTGACGGTAATGATGTTGCACGCACACGCACACACACACACACACACACACACACACACACACACACACACACACACACACACACACACACCAGCAGTCTGGAAAGCATCACTCACTGCATCATAGATGATCTCCAGTGGTTGTGACTCAACATGGAGCCTCTGGTTGGCGCTGTCATCCAGCGGGTTGGTCTCAAACAGGAAGCAAAGCAGCGGGGTTCCTGCTCCTGTGGCCGCCTTTCTTGATGAAAGGAGGGTCGGTGCCGGACGCTTAGCGGCCAGACCAGTGACCTCAAACAAACTAAGCTGGGCTGTGACTCTAATAAAAAAGGTCCAACAGAAAAACAATCTGATCAGGCTTTCAGATAAATTAAAATCACAGAAAGATAATTTGAAGTAGAACGAATACAAATGAGAACAAAATAAAAGCTTTCACTTACTTAATGGCTTGTGCTCCGGGTCTCTGTGTGAGTGTGGACTTGAGCTCCCCCACAGTCAGTTTGATGATTTCGTTTTTGTCCTTCTCGTCTTTGATGGACACAGACAGTTTTTCCATGTGGAAATTGACCTTCATGTCCTCAAACTAAAAGCAATGACATAACAGTTAAGATTTTTATCAAGGATGCACACGTTTCTGTCAGTCTCCAGCTGCTCCAGTTTTAACTGCGGTCGCTTGATTAACGTTTAACTAAAATGATTGTGCTAGTTTAGAAGAGTGTTTCTTCTCTGGTGTTTATGTTAATGGTAAAAATATTAAATTCGACAATAACCAAGTGGCATTCAGGCTGAATAAAGACTGTACAAAAACTAATATTTACTCTAAAAGGTGAATAGAAAATAAACAATCACATGTTACTGGTTGAATGTCCCATTGTAATGTTCATTTTTAGAGCTTTAAATTTAACTTGAGAGAATTTAAATGTAATTTGAGAGAATTTGAGAAACAGATGTAACATGTTTAGATGTTACATGCCGAGTCTGTCTTCATCTTAACATACACAGATGCTTATAGCATTATTTTACAACTATTTGAATTTTCTTTCAAAAGAAGTTGAATTTGACAACTGTTTTAAAAGGGCTGCTAACACACTTAGCTCTCTAAGGTAGTTTTGATATTCTTCTGAAAAAGCCCAACCATCACAAACAAGTGAGGTGATTTCAGAGGGAAGTGACTCACGTTCTTTGGCAGGTTGGGGTTTGCTGCAGTTTCACTGTATCCGATGGCAGTGTAAAGTTTGGCTTTCTCATCCACAGTAAACAACCCATCAAATGCTGACACAAAGAAAATGAGAGAGACAAAATGTAAGAAGGCAGTGGCATTAAAAAAAAAATCCTTACAGACAAAATTATATATCCGACACTTTTGCCAGGCTTCTAACTTCAACTTCTGCTCCCCTCCAGTGCCCTACTCAATGTTTGGTTTTGAGACTTACTTCCAGTCTTGACCTCCTTGGTCTGTGCCTCAGCTTCTCCTCCCCAATTCCACATCCAGCTAAACCAACCCTGAGACTCCTCCTCCTCCATCTGTTTCCCTGGACGATAAATGCGCAGTCCTGCTTTGCTCGCCTGCGGAAAAAGCATAATAAAACTCTGAAACAAAACCAAATTTATAGTCTATGTAACATTGCTCTTCAGTAGGAGCAAACAGAGCCAATTTCTGTTTGCTCCTACTGAAGCAAACAGTAGGAGCTGTTTGCTGGTCATGATGTTATGCCTGATGAGTGCATGTGAGAAAATCTACACATGTCAACAAGAGGGAGTTGCATCAAGTGTCTCACACGACCGGAAAATATTTCTCTAATTTTAGAGTCTAAGGAAGTTTTATAAAGCAGATGATCACAGCTGCAATGAATTAATGGAAATTCCAGAATAGATACAGATTGTACCTGTCAGAAAATGACAAATATAAAAAAAAAACCAGGTTCTTACCTCCACTTCAGCTTGTTGTCTCGCCAATGTGATGTTGAAAATATCTAAAGATTTCTGTGTAGCCTGGGCATAACGAAAAGCATCATAATTAAAACTCTTTTTAATCTAATTATTGCAATAAATAAGCATTAATCAAATGTTATTTTTTAAATAAATTGTGATAAACTAAGGCAACAACTCAGCAAAAAAAAAAAAAAAGAATGTATGAGCATCAACTATACATCAAAATCAAAAAATTACTCAGCTGTGCATTTTATTCTACGAAGACAAAGCTTGAACTTTTCCTCAAGCAATCCCCCATTAGAAGTTAAAAACTAATTTAAACGCAGTTCATCCCTGTCCCACCTGCAGCTTTTCGAGCAGCTCCACACTGGGCTTTTTGCTGGTGATCTTCTTCTTGTAGAGCTCTCTGTAACACTTCACTGTTTCCCGGTGGCACCGGATGTGTTGCCAGGACCACATGTGGAGATGAGGCTTCACATCCACCTCCAAGATGCCTGTGATCACATATTTCCACCTGAAATCCAGGAACATAAAAGCATTTGTGTCAGTAAAAGTAGGTGTGCAGCAGGCAGTGGTGGTAAAAAGCACTCAGATGTATTCTGACCATATGTGAGCATTTCTGTGAACGTGGACCTCGGGTCTGTACTTCCTGTATGGCAGATTTCGTGACATCATATCCACTGAGCCCAGCAGCTCCAAAATGCTAATGTACTGGAAAGACAGGAAGCCGGTGATTACAAAGCAGCAGAGAGCGCTCTCATCATCCAGTGTTGTTTACCTTAAACGTCTTTATTTGCCTTAGGATTTTCCAGTCAAATTCAACAGACCTGGCCTGAATAGAGACTAACCTGAGGCTTGTTGAGTTCAATAGCCACTTCGCTGAGGTTGACCATCAGGTCCACTTTAGGAGAAGAGAAATCCACGTCTGATCTTGGATTCATTCGCAGTTTTGCATTTGCAGATATAGGACGAAAGACTGGAAACCGGCAAAAGGAAACTATTTTTTTTTATTTTTTTTAGCACAGTTGATGTTGTATAAATAAAGGGCATGTATTTCTAACCATATGGAATATATTTCCTCTTTTTCTCTTTTACAAGAATAATCAATTTATAAAATTTATACTAGGGGTAGAAGGGAAAGTCACAAAAATAATGTTTATGATATTTGCTTATAATCTCTGGATATAGTGGTAGTGATTAAATGTTTGTTATATACACATACAGTGCTTTCCAAAAGTGCTTATTTGTCTTAAAAGTTTTTTTAAATTTTGGTACGTTATCACCACAAATTTTAGAAAAGTATATTTGGTTACAGTTCTGTGCTAGTCTATCACATAAAATCTGAGCACAGTACATTAGAGTTTGTGGTATATGTGGTACCACATATCAGATGCAGACTGAAGAAATAATCTCAAAAGATAACTTTGCTAGGTTTCATCAGATGAACTGTAAATATATTACAAAACAGGAGGCAGTGGCTCACTCACTGAAGTCATGGCTGACAGGAACAGAGGGTTTGATCTCCATGCTGTTCTGCAGACATCGCTATAAAATCGGAAAACAACATCTCTATTAATGTGATTTCTTATTTCTTTTTTTACATCCTAGTTTCACATCAGTCTTTTCCTAAAGATCAAACAAAAGGTTTTCATATCATTTGCAAAAGGCATTTCAACTGTGCAAAGTCGAGCAGGTAAAGACAATCCAGTGACTCACCAGGGCCTCATTTGGACTGTGATTGGAGAAGAGAACCGAGTTGACATTCCAGTAGGCAAACAAGTTGTTCAACTGAACCAACTGATGACAGGCAAAATACAAACAACTTAGTCATGAGGAGTGACGGACGTGTTCACTGATGATGATGCATAGAGATGACATCTAGAGCTTTGGTCCCGTGCCCAGAGCCAATATAAAATAAAAAAATGTTTCTGAGAACTAAACTGACTGGTTGGAATTATAGAGGTTAGCAAATAGTACGCAGAACAACACAAGAAGCACTTCCTAGAAATATACGTTTAAACGTGACGGAAAAAAGTTTAGTACAATTTCTTACCTTGAAGAAAAGCTTGGAGTGTTCATCTAGCAAACTGGGTTTCCAGTGATTATCAGCTGTCTGTAAAAGCATATATTATATTATATTATATTATATTATATTATATTATATTATATTATATTATAACAAAAGAAATAACAAATTACTTGAAGGCTGAGGTTTTTAAGCGACACTCCAAATGACAAAGGGCAGTTTGGATTAGTGATCTGAGGAGACAAACACACACATTGTTATTAACATCCCTGCAAGCCATTGTAGAGAATTAAAGTTATTTTTACTAATATTTAGCTGAAATACTCACATCATCCTCATAGCGAACATGGATGTTGGAGATCTTGACCTGTAGGTTTTTGATCACTTGTGTGACAAGCTTTTCCACAAAGGTGTCCTGCTTCTCTAGCTTTGTGTTCTCTGTGAAAACACAAACAATTTTGAGTATTTGTTCTGAATATTTTTTTTTCTGTCAGGTTTTACCTTCAACCTGGCAGGTGAAACTAAAATAATGACGTCAAAAACCTCTTCACTGGAACGGGCCAGTTACCAATCTCAAAGTTTCCCAAGGTTTTACAAAACTATTGCTTCAAATCAACTACAAATTGTATATAGGTACAAAAGGATTTATTAATTATTGTATTCTGTTTTTTTGAGTGCTTTACACAACGTCCCAACTTCATTGGAACTGGGTTTGTATATATTTGCAGTCGAGGATTTACATTCTGAGGTTTGTTACATTAGCTGTAAATTGCTATTATGATCTATAGCATCTGTAAAAACACAAGACAAATGCTGCTCAAACAACATGTAGCCTAAATTTCTAATTAAAAGTAGTAGCCTTAAGGAGATAAGCAGCTGCATGCTGCTGCTTATCTCACATCTCTCTTTAAGAGTCGAAGTTGAACTCTGACCTTGTTCTGCAGCCTTGAGTTTTGTCTCCTCTATTCGATCGAGCTCCCTCTGACGAGCCTCCTGTAGCTGCTTCTCCTCCTTTTCTGCATCATACTTTATACCTGGAATCAAATGGCACGCCACAAAAATATTATATTAAATATAAAACAGGTGTTATCTTACATGTCACCAATACTGGGATAAATTATAGGGAGGTGTATATTGGGCACAAGTAGGCAGTGTGCCTGTTGAAATACTTCTGTGTTCATTAATGATTAAAACCTGATACTAAAGCATAAACTGGTTGTGGAATTTATTAATATGAACAAATAACAAGTGACTCAGACATATTATTGTCAAGGTTTAAATATTTTTAGATGGTTTAACTATTATTGATATCTTATTACAGCAAGAAATTGACACAGCATTTAGTAGAATTGTCTGTTGTAAGGCTGCTCCTAAAAACAGAAGAAAAGAAAAATCAATCAAGTCTCTCAAATCTACCATTTGAGAGACTCGACTGTGAAAATGATGTAACTTTTTCACAGTTTGACAAACACATAAATTACATTATTGCTAGAGGAAATGATATTTAAAA
>NW_015114166.1:217982-221909 GCF_001443285.1 Poecilia latipinna | reverse complement strand
TGAAAGTAACATAGTTACTTGATTTTGCAATAAAACAGCACCATGTCTCTGGAAAACGCATAATGCTGCCCCTTTAAGATCTATATTTTGCAATTTAGCTTGTGCTTCAGGACGGATTGGTCCCAAGCAGAGAAGAAGCGCACATTTATTGCATCCACACAGGTTTTCATCCCAGACAAACGTGTGTTTGGAAATTTATCACAACTCAGATCACAGTGGAAAAAAATATTGAACACCAAAGGAAAGCAAACAGTGTCATCAGTCCAAAATGGATTGAAACGAGCAGCTTTCACTTGTAAAGTGAAATGTGTTGCAGTGAAAAAGCATGTGAATGATAGCCAATGTTTATGCTTGTCATCATCATGCATAAGGATGTACCTGCTGTCCTCTAAACTTAACAACCTTTGATTAGAACATGCAGGTATCGACAATAATATATAAAACATAAAATAAGCTTAATTGTGCAGGCTTGTTTTTTTTTTAAGCCGTTTTGCAGTAACAGTTTATCAAATTGTTGGTTTTCAGTCACTTTTTAGTTTCCTTCATTTTTTTTAGCTTCTTATATAACATTCTAGGGCTTATAATTTGAACGAATCACTGAGGCTCAAACTATTAACCTTTTGACCTCCCATTTGGTTTAGCTCATCATGTAATACTCTAATGTTGAGCCACAAAGTTCTGATCCTTTTTCTAAATTCTTCCTTTTTGACCTTGAATTTCCCCCGTAAATGCACTTTTTTTTTACGTCATTCATTGAATATTGTGTAACTGCCTGTCTTTGTAGGATTATCACTTTTATATATATATATATATATGCCATTTGGCTGGCGCACTCGTCCTGAGCTCCTCATGGAGTTGAGAGTGCATACATGTTGTTTTTGTTTCCTTTGGGATTTGAGCCTCTATCTATGATGCTGTTAACACTGTGCTGTACATGTTGACCTACTCCAAAGACTCCACCCATGACCCTGTTAATGCTGTGCAGCTAGCATTAAAAAAGTGCTTGGCTCAAATATCATTGTTTTAATAATTAAGAGTTTCATCAAAAAATACAAAATATGCCTTGTATTAAATTTGATCCCCCTTTTTTTGCTTCCAATTGGAAGGTTTTATGTACTTTATATTTTTTGAAGGGTAAAAACAAAATCCAACACAATTCATTTCTAAAATGCTAGCTGCCAAATTAGGACTTGTATCATACAGTCTAGAGATGAACTCAACAACTATAGGAGATTTCCAGGTAGACAGACTGGTTATCATCCCATTAGGAACTCACAATCTGATATCTTTATTTTGTTGGCATATCTAAACGCTATCACCGCTGAGAAAATCAACAGTGTGTGTTCAAAGTAAGTGTTTTTAATAATGTTGAAATATTTAATAATGTAGTCGGAACTCAAAAAGTACAATAATCTGCAAAAAAGATGTTATACAGAGGCAATTCAGCTTTTTAATTAACCTACAACAGCAGACTCAAACCTGGCGGCAGCTGGTCGCCTCATTCCCCTGCCAGTTTTATCATTTGTACCCGACTTTTTTGGGTACAAAAAGGAGCCATCTGCCACGGGGCGCCAGTTCTTTCTTGCCTTGGGAATGTTTGTAAAATGACCCTGAGTCAACTTCATCAGATAGCAGAAGGCCAGGCTGGAAATATTACAGCAAGGTTGCTCAGTCTTATACTTGGAAGCTTTCAGTCACTCGTTGAGTTTCCATTGATCTTAAAATTGTGCAAAATAAATTTGCTTGATGGAAACGGTAACTTTGAAAAAAAACTCCTTTTGTTCAATAAGTATTCACATTAGGATGAGGTGGTTTTTCAGATGTAACAAAATTGAAATTAAAAACAAAAACTGTAATGGAAAGACTTTTCTCACACCTCAATTTGCATAAAGCAGAAATGTGCTGATTTATAAGCAGCTGACTCCAGTAGATGTCTTGCAGCATTGAACAGTTCATCAAAAGTTGAGTTTGTCATCTTGAGTCCATGGCTCCTTTGTGAAATCACCGACTAATTCCCCAAAATCCTGCATACATAACCGCTCCCAAATATAAGAAGCTTCTCGCTCTAACATCTCAATACGACACCAACTTCTCCTCGGATGACTGATAGATGATGAAGGCTGGTACTAAACTGTAATATTATGTATTAAGTTTTTATTTGTTTAACTGTTGGCATCTGTTGCTGCCATGATTTTTAATGATTATCACATGAGCAGGTTTATTCATGCATGACTTTAATTGCATTTCTTACTTAATGGAAACACTCCAATTGCAAAATTGCAGTTTTTCAACATTAACAGAATATCAAATAAGTTTTGCACACATTTGTATTGGAAACACAGCCACAGTATGTCATGGAATATGCAATCTTGGTGAAGCGGCAGAAACACTCAAATCTGACTTTTTCGCAGATCAACGCGTGTGCACAATTCCTTCATTCTGAAACTCACATTGAACTAAGTAATCTTTTATTCCACTGACTGTGCTCCTGATATTGTACAAATGTAGTTTTGTCTGTGTAGCTGTTATGATAAACTGTCTACTTAAGACGCTTGTCAATACATCAGAGCTGCACGGTGTTGATATAACTTCAGTTTAAAATTCTGTCTGCCTTCATGCGTAATGAACTGCCTTCAGTCCAGTAACACAAATTACGGAAACTGTTAGAGGCATGAGTTGGAATTCTGATGAACTAAGTTACCTTGTAGAATTTTCGGTAACACTTTATTTGAAGGGGGTTGAATAAGACTGACATAACACTGTCATAAACATGACATAACACATGTCATGAACATGAATAAGCCTTCATGAATATTTATGACTGTTGTCATAAAGCGTCATTCGATAAATTATGACACTTTAAATACAAAGTTGACATTATTCAAAATGTCTTTGTTATGACAACTTGACATTAACCAAGAAATCATTACTGTTTAAACTTTACCTTAATAACATAAAGTTACCTGATTTTTAAAGTGCAATCAGTAATACTTTTATAACAAATTTATATCAATAATGATTTATTGGTTAATGTCAAGTTGTCATAACAAAGACATTTTGAATGTCAACTTTGTATTAAAAGTGTCATAATTTACCGAATGACGCTTTATGACAACAGTCATAAATATTCATGAAGGTTTATTCATGTTCATGACAGATGTTATGTCATGTTTATGACAGTGTCATGTCAGTCTTATTCACCCCCCTTCAAATAAAGTGTTACCGAATTTTCTTCCTGTGGAGCGCATCGACCAGCTACATCTACTGATCCATTGGTACGTAAATGAGCGTGACATCCACAGAAAATGCAGCAGAAAGTAAAACTCTATGGCGCCTTATGATGTTGCAAAGTTCAATATGTCAAACTTTGAATTGTTTCTCAACTTTATACTGCACAAATATGCGCTGCGTTTAGTATGTGGATTTAGCTAGCAGTGGTAGAGGTGAGGGACATCTGAATCAGTGTTGCCAGATTGGACCGGTTTCCGAAATACATAAAACTCATACTAAAATGCCGTGTTATTGTGCTTATCTTATTAGTTAATTTAATTTGAAATATCTAGAATCTGTCGAACATGGCCTCATCAATGATTTGTCATTGGTTAATCAAGTGTAATAGTACTACTATGTAATCGTATTGTAAAACAGAAATCCCAGGGCAACATTATTATTTAAAATGACATATCGCCACAAAAAATTCAAGTTTCATTGTGTTCAAAGAGCCTCAATGGGATTTGGTTCTGGTCAGAATATAATAAAGGACAACTAAAAATGTCATGAATTGTCTCAACTCTGAATGCAGTTGATGACCCATAGAACACAAGATATATATATATATATATATATATATATATATATATATATATATATATATATATATATCTGTTTTTTTGAGGGGGGGTTTTTTTTGTGGGTGTTTTTTTGTTT
>NW_015114166.1:178574-214890 GCF_001443285.1 Poecilia latipinna | reverse complement strand
AAAAATAAAAATGTTATGTATTGTCTCTACTCTCAATACAGTTTATTACACATAGAAAAAAAAATATATATATATATATATATATATATATATATATATATATATATATATATATATATATCTGGTTCATTGAAGGTTGGACTTTGTTGGGTGGGTTTTAGGTTGTTTTTGGATTGGAGACGGTCAGTCAGACCTGGCAACCCTGAGCTCAGTGTCTTATTGTTTGTACTGTTAGCAGGAGGAACATCTGTTTTAGCTCTCTGCTCCTGCTGGTTTTTGTCTCCAGAATTTATTCTTGAAGTTCTTTAAATAAGTGTGACAGATTACATTTGAGTTTGAGTGAAACCAAACATAAAAAGGCTTTACAATGGCAGCCTTAATAAAATCTGAATTAAGAACCGAGTCTACATTCTCTAGAGAATACAAATGATGCTAATGTTTACAGCTGCTAATGCTAACAACCAGGATCCTGAAACGTTGGTCCAGAAAAAGCTAGATTTTCATACGACAGTGGCCCTTTTTTTTTTTTGTCTAATTTCATAATGAGATAATAAACGATGTGTTCCACCAAGGCTGTCTTCTGCAATGGGTGTAAATCAAATGAAAAGTGTTCAAGTCCTATACTTGGTTGTCATCTTATTGTTAGCAGCTGATAAAAAGGGGCAAAAAAGGCTATTTCGACTCTTTCCCACAACCTTAGTGCATTTCTAATGTTCATGGATGCATTGGATGAGCTTGATAATAATGTTAATTGTTGTCAGAGTGTCATTCATTAACAACTGTGTGGTGAGTGTGGTGAAAGTAAGTAGCTACTATCAAAGTCATTAATCACTCGGCTAAAATGCGCCGACATTGGCCAGTCAGTTAAGTTCCAGCTCATTTATTTGCCTTTAGAAACCCTTATCTGCTGAAATCTAATGAACATGTTTGTTCAGAGTTAAATTAATGGAGGCTTAATTAAAGCTTTGCAGTTAATTATTTAACTTAATTGCAACTGGATCTGCCACATTCGTTGGTAAATAATCCGATTAAAACATTAGCACAATGATCTCAGTGACCTTCTCTTTTCATTTCACCTTTAGGAAAATCCCTGTTTCCTTCATTATTTTGTATAAAAAAGGGATCTGATTTTTCTATTAATTTTAGTCATTTATTTCTTCTTTTTTTAACTTATCGTATTCTCCCAGTATGATAACATTGATTTTAAATATAAACACAATAAAGCAAAGCAAATTACACAATATTGCTTCTATTTACTTTTTCCTTGAAACCTATAAATTACTGACTGTATTTCTTAAAGCTGCGCAAACTTATGTGATTGGTGCTCATTTAGTTTTTACGCCACTACTACAAATAACTCGTTTCACTCTGGTCACCTCAGCAATTTCTCTGGCAACTCATTAAAAAAATTTAAAACCATCGGTGATGATGGAAAATGTTATCAACTTTGAAAATTATTTTTAAACCCTGGCAAACCCTGATGCCAGTAACTGACCCATATCTATGGATTATTATTATACTGTAGTTTTAATCATAGAAGAACATATTTCTGAGCATAATCCATAAAAATAAATCTCACATAATCCATGTTACCCAGTTGTCTTGTTAATTTTGAGTGAACTTTAAAAATGTCTCTAAAAAGAGAATGCATATTAGGCATGCTTCCATTTACTGGTTTGGAGTGAATCAATGTATAAGTTACGTCTTGCTGTAACAAACAAGGTGCAACAGTTGGAAGCTAGTACAGAAACCGCATATCTCAGATAAATGGAGAAAATTTGTCCCACTTGAGCCAGAAGCCCAAGTGAGCTGAAATTGAAGTTATTTTAAATGTTGTAGTTTCCATCAACCTTTTCTAATGTCATCCTGCAAAAGGCTCAGAAAAACATTGATTAAAAATGCTGCTTCATAGTCATGTGCAGTGCTATCCCCCTTTATTTCATATGCTTTATCGTGCAATATTGTACTATAATATTTACAGGACTTTGCTGAAGAGGTGTTTTTTGATTGATTATTATTGTTCAACAATATTTGATGACTTGGTTCTAACTGGAACTATGAATTTGAACTCTAAACACTTAGCTGTGTCATTTGCCTTAAAATCATGCAAATCACCAACTAACTGTGGTTCTATATTTGAAAAATGCACAGATGTGAATTGTCACCACAGTCGGTGTGTTATTGCCAACACACAGGCATTTTGTGTAAGCCTGTGTGTGTGTGTGTGTGTGTGTGTGTGTGTGCGCACGCGTGCGCTGGTGTGTGTTGTCGCAGTGTACAGTTTGATGACAGACACATTTTATTATTCTCCATGGAAAGCGGCACTCAGCCAGCATCTGAAAATGGACAATGGAAGGCAGGAGCCAGTGAGGAGAAAAGGAAATCCCACCCAGTGTTTGTCCACTAACTGTGTCTTTGCTGTCTTCCTGCTTGGAGCACAATACAGCAAGGTGCCCTTTGTAGTTTATTGCTGTTTTAATGCTCCCTGTAGGTGCGCAGAATTTTAAAGCTCGCTGCAGAGTGACATGTTTTCATAAGTCACCCTGGATAAGCAGAGGGAAGGTTAACTTTTTTTGAAAATGAGACAGTTTGATCTGTTTTGATAATGGTGACAGTAACTCCTGCACTGGGGGCTGGCAGTTTTTGCTGTTTAAAATGAAAAACTCCTCTTGACCTGAATAACGATCATCAGGAAATTATATTTTTCCTCCAAATTGTATGTCGGTTGAATTCAATATTAGATTTTTTAACACATCAGATAAAATTAAATGCACAAGCGATGTTATTGGATTTACCTTGACCCTTGAACTGCATAATAAATGTATCTTTTTGGTGAGGATGGAGAAAATCTGCTCCTCCCTACCACTGATTAATGACACTGTCAAACTCTATTATTATTAACAATAAGAACGACTCTCAATTCTTTTACATATTATTTATAATTACCTGTACATCCACTTTTTGTTTTATTTCAAACATCCAGATCTGTATCCAACCAAGAATGAAGTTTTCCATGTGGTGTTTTGATCAGGTTGGTTTTTATTGTTTGTCTGTTGATGTTTCGTCTAGGAGAAAGTGATTTCCAAAATGTTAAAAAAAAAACATTTCCCGTGTGTGTGTGTGTGTGTGTGTGTGTGTGTGTGTGTGTGTGGATTGAAGTGGTCAGGCAGTGTATTGTACTGAAGATGGACTCGAGTAAGATGGACTCCTGATGGCAGGAGGGAAACACTCCTGCCATCACTAGTGTTTCTTCTAGGGATGAGTCTGGTTTTAACCTTCTCCTCATTTCCATACAGAGTTGGCTGAAATGAACTAAAGAGACATCATATTGATTGTTACCTTTAGTAGTGTCGGTGTTCTGAGCGACTACAGTTTCCAGTAGAGGGCAGTGTGTCTGTACTGTACATCTGTCTCAAAAGACAGTGGTATTTACGTTTTTTAGATTATGCTTATGCTAAATATCATTTGGCTAGAATATCTCTATTGGGGATGATTCATTTTCTTTTCTGTTGTTGCCACTTGAGGAGAAAACATTCATCTTCATTTTAGAGTGTAAATGGATGAATCACTGTAACTGAATCTGGAACGTATTGCCTGGCAAAAGTATTCAAACTTTGCAACATTTTGTCTCATTACAATCACAAAGTTTAACATAATTATAAAACTCTAAGGCATAATGATACAGAATTTTCAAAATTTTACTCATTTAAATCTAGAAAGAATTGATTGCAGTTGTCTTTCCCCCAGTTTGCTCAGAAAACTAAACAATTTGTTTTAACCAGCGTAGAAAGCTGAAGGCCCATGTTAAATCTAGAGGACCCACAAGTCACAGGACTACTATTGGTTATACACACCACATCAGAAAACCATTGCTGGAAGAAAACCATGAGAAGTATTATTTAAAATTGACCCCGAACCTCATAGGTTCACAGAAAAAATGTGAAAAAAAAAAGAGATAAGAATGTTTCTTGTGGCCTACATGCGAAACGCTACATCTGGTGGAAAACCAATATTGAACATGCACTTCATACTGTGAAAGGTGGCGTTAGCTTCATGGTCCGGGAATGATTTCTGTCACCAGGAATAGAATAGGGGGACTTCCAAAACCATGTTTTATTTTCCTGCTTTGTGCTAGCCATATATATCTAAAATAAAAAAATCATAATGTGAGTAATCCTTTAAGAGTATGTGCTGCATGTCTGTAGTTTGTTTGACCTTTTGACTTTTTCTTTCTTTTTTTTTCATCCAATTGTATTTTTCCATCTGTTTTTCTAACCTCTTAAGGTTGACTTTCAAATTATATATGTCCTAGTTTTTGTTATTCATTGCAGACCTTTATTGGTAGATCATTAAAATTGGCCCCAAGACTTGGAATAATTTTTTATAGTGCCCATTATTAATCAGCTGTTATTCTTCAGGCAGAAGAAGAACAAATTTGATTGCTGCTTCAGATCTGGGATGAAAGTAGATTTCATGGAAAAGAACAAATTTAGAAAAAGTCATGCTTCAGAACGACCTTATACCAGAACTTGTGCTGTGAGAAAACATGAGTAAAAAACATTTCTTCAAGCTTTTACTTTTGACCATTTTGCTTCTTCAAATTCAGACATTTATGTTATTTGAATCTTCAGGACAGTTTAGTTGAAGTTGATATTGCACAAATGTACAATGGGTGGGTCATTCCTCTAAAGTTCATCATTAAATGAGCTTATATGAGACATTGCCACAGCATACGAGGACTTTGGTGACAAACATGAGTCTGGAAAGCATGTTTGGTGAAACCATTATCCATTATTCAATATTAGCATATTTTTCCCAGACACAAATCTAAATTGAAACAAAAATTAATACTGAGACATGTTTTTTCTGTTGTTTAAAAATCTTTGTTTAGATGTAAAGTGATATTGAATAAGAAAGTTCGATTTAGTAACAATTTATGTTGCTGTAGATTGTAAATAACACCTGAGTCCGCTCTTATTTAGCAGCCATCTGCGTAGTACATTGAACTGCAGGTGCCATTACATCGCTACGTTAATGTGTGTGTGTGTGTGTGTGTGTGTGTGTGTGTACCTGTGTCTTCTCAGTTACATTTCCCTGAGCTGTTTTTGCTTGAGAGAACATAATCAAGTTGTTCTTCCCCAAATTAAATCTGTAGCTAGTTTGTGACCTGAAATATGCCCTCATCCCCGTGGCATTACTTTCAGCTCACTACTAAGGATTTTGTACAGACACGCACACACACACACACACACACGGCAAGGGAAGCTTGGAAGGCTATGTTCTGATAGCTTCATGCAGCAACTTGACTAGAAACAATTCCTCCGCTCGTCTCCTGTCTTCCTCTTCGACCTTCTCTTCCTCTCCTCCGTCACCTTCCTTATTCTTCCTTTGTTTCCTTCCTCATTCCTCCATTGGTTATTCCCAAGTGTTGTGATTATCACTGTGCCTTTCTTACTTCCTGTGCCAGACTACAGCATAAACAACAACAAAGACTGCACTGAACAAAAAGACAGGCAGACCCTTTCTCTCTCACACACACACACACACGCATGCACGCACACACACACACAGACATGCACACACACAGACAGGAAGGCTGACAGCTACATCTGCTAATAGACACACTTGGAGAGACTAAATAGACATCTTCCCATAGATGGAAAGACAAGAAAGCCGCCTACACACCCAGACAGAAAGGTTTTGGTGAAACATAAGCGCACACACACAACGTGCCCGCGCATACACACACTCATAGTTCTAATACAGGTTGTCCCTAGTCAAAAGGAGCGAGCAGGATTCCCTCACTGATTGATGACTCACTGAGGCAATAGCCATGGCTGTTTGGGCATCATTATTGTCTACGCAGTGTCACCATTATGCTTCAACTGATGCAGATGCAGCTACCTGAGCAGATGGGTCGTTTGGCGTCCAAATCACCAAATAAAAAGACTTACTAGTACAGGAGCATTTTGACATCCTAATGAGTCGTACACACCACATCCTGACATCTGGCACAAGGACAAAAGGACAGCACATACACTGCAGCAGCACCGCGCCGTACAGTTCCAGACTACAAATCGGTTATGACATAATTTCCACCGCTCTAAATGTGGCTGTGTTTTACTTAATATAGTTTCCAGCAAACAGATCAAACTTTGTAAGGCAACCTTGTGAGGAGAGTTAGAATAGTTTTTGTAAATAAGATGATGGTAAATAGTTGGATTATATTTAAAATGATGCAAAGATAACACTCTACTGTGACAAACAGAATTAAATCCACATACAGCATGTTATCAAAGTATTTGTATATTGTCACAGTACAACTATAAACATTTATTTTGTAGAGATTTTATGTGGTTGATGGGGAGAGGAAGATCTGTTTTCCAAAGATCAACCACTAAAAATCTAAATGGGTATACAACACTGATGACCCTAAATGAAATGAAACCAATCGGCAGGTTTTAGTCACAGGATTGTGATGACGCACAAGTTTAAGTCAAGTTTATTTTCATAGTACATTTCAACAACAAGGTTTAATGTATTTAACATCATAAAAACATTATATCGTCGTCACTCATGAAACGAGCAATAAACGTTATATTTTGACAAAATCATCAAGCAAATACACATCAAATATATTGATCAATGTTTCACTTACTAATTAGCAAAATCAGCTCTAAACACCTGGGTTTTTAGCCTGGATTTAAAGGAGCTCAGTGTTTCGGCTGTTTTGCAGTTTTATGGAAGTATGTTCCAGATTTGTGGTGCATAGAAGCTGAAAATATAATGAAATGAAATGAAAATATAATGACTAGATATGTTGGATGTGATCCATATTCCATAAAGCAGGGGTGTCGAACTCCATTCATCAAAGGTCACTGTCCTGCAGTTTTTAGATGTGCCACAGGTACAAAACACTGGAATGAAATGGCTTAATTACCTCCTTGTGGTGTAGATGCGTTCTCCAGAGTCTTACTAATGACCTAATTATTCTATTCAAGTGTAGTGCAGCAGAGGTTCATCTAAAAGTTGCAGGGCAGTGGCCCTCCAGGACTGGAGTTTGACACCTGTGCCATAAAGAGTTTGAAAGAACCTGAAGATTTGCCGACTATCAAGGCTGTTGATATCACAAACTACCTGGTTCTTTAAGCGTGTTAAAACAGCAAACAGCAGATGAAAGCCTGTAGAAGTCTGGAGGTGTATAACTTCTTTGTCATCTAGAACCTCAGAACCAAACGGCTATGCAATAATGTGTTTTGGTCTTCTCCACGGTGAGTGTTGATTCATGTACTGTTTTGTAAGTTAAGACACTAGCAGCAAGCAGTCGTGGCAATAATGCCTGCATACGGGGAATGCTCCTTAACGGCGACATTTGCCTGACAGTCGTTTGTCTCAAGGCAATCACAACATAACATGCTTGAAATCAGCAGCCTCAGCACTTTGTGGCCATCTTTGTTCTTCCTTTAGCTTAACTAAAGAAATACCTCTGATTTGAGCTTAGATTGTTGTTGTTTGACTGTTGGAGGCCAGACTAGCAATGCTATGTTACCCAAAGAGCCGGAGCAGCCTAAAAAGCCCAAAAGAAGTTCACATTTCATTGGGATTGATGTCAACTTGTTTCTCAAATTGCTAAGTATGACTCATAAATGCAGTGAATGACAGCTCTTCCTTTATCATCTCCAGATCTTCTGACATGTTTTCTTTTCTGCGAGCTAAGACGTTGGTGGTGGTTAGTTTTTAGCAATGATTGAATGTTGTGTTCTAGATAAATATATTTGTCTGTACATGTTGGATCACACAGGGCAAAACACACAGAGGTAATAGTTTTTGATGTTTTAATTGCATGTACTGAAATAGTTAATGTCCATAATACTTTAACCAAACAGCACAGTGTGTGCAACATGTCAGAGAAATGGTTTAACGTCTGTAGGCTGTAGGCCAGTCTAACCGACTGCATTTCACTAATGACATAAAACCTGAGCAAAAAAATAAAAATAAAAATATAAAACCTTTTAGAAGTCTTCAGAGAAATGAGGGCACCCTAGTTTGTTTTCAGGTTTTACTTCTTTTCTGGTAATCTCCTTTTCTTTCCAGCTAAATTTATAACTCACTGAAATCACCTGAAGATCCCCCGTAGGCCACCGCAATAATGAGACATGACTTTTTGTTCTTTATGTTTTGTGAGAGAAACAAATGTAACTTCAATCTCCAGACCTCATTTTGGCCCTTCAGGCAGGTTGGTAAGCAACACTGCAGGCTTGTTTTTCTCAAGTTTATTTGATCATTTGCTCTTATTGATATTTGTGAAAATCATGGCCTGCAATATGCTGTTTGATGTCTCAGTAGAGTGTATTTATCATTACACCTGAGCTGAGTTTAATGGGTTAGGTGAGGAAACTTGAATTAGCCTCTAGTTCAATGAGTGTTGTATTTGCACTCATGGTGTGTGACATTGCTTATCCAAAAAAAGAGAAAAAGTGAATTTTTAAAAATAACTGCTTCCCCTCCTTCTGATTCAGACCCATTGTCTTGTGGATATCTTGTACATAATGACTTGTTAATAACGGTGGAGTACGGTCAAGTGGTGACACAAAGTTATAAAGTTGAATATCATTTTGTGTTCTTTTATAGGAAAGAAATCAGAAAAAGTGGAAAATTCAACATCAAAGTCTTAAAAACTTCTTGGATGAAGTTATTCTCTTCACCGAAATTCCTTGGGTAGCTTGTAGCAAACGATTGCTATTGGAGAGTTTTGCTGATTGGTCCATGTTTATTTCCCTGGCAACACTCCCTGTCTCTGTTTGTCACCCAGAGAGGGCAGATTCTCTGGTTCTGACCAGATTTAAAAGCCACAATGCCGACTCACTGCAACCCCACGTCACTGAATGCTATATTTCTATTATCCTTCAATGTATAACATTAAGACCAGTGATTGGACAGAGAGAGAGTTACACAACAACCACAACGAACTGACTGAGTTCTTGTAAAAGTGAAGAAAAAAAAAACCCTCAGTCACACATGTTCACTCATATATCCACAGCACAGCCTTTTCTTTTTTCTCTCCTTTTTTCGCTAACGTATTGTGGCTCGGTATCTTGTACTGGAAAAAAAGAGTCTCAAATGGTTTCACAAACTGTGGGGGAGAAAGGGATTGTTGGATTGTGCCAAATCAAAGAAATGAAACATGGCTTATCTCACATCTATTCTAAATGGAAAAACAAAGAAAAAGCCCTGATATCCTCGGCTAACAAAAAGGTTGACTAAAAACATTACATCTGTGGCACCAGCCTACTTATCTAGCGCGCCTAACAGAAACAAACCTCCGTGTGAAAAACGTACCTACTCCTCAAACTCCCACAACAAACTTTTAAACAAAAGACAAAGCTCCAGAGCAGCAGCACTGCTGTGCTCAGCATTCATCAGCTAGGAGCAGAAGGACAGCCCAGAGCCACAGGTGAGGCTTTTTCATTGGGTAGACCTGAATCTTATTCGGTCTTTTCAAATTCTCTATCCATTCAGAGCTTAAAATTTCAAAATCCAGGAAACAGGGAAAAAAAGGGCAGGAGAAAAACAGTCTGCAAGACATGTAACATAATTTCAATGATTCTTCTGTCATCTGCATAGTTATTATAAACGAGGTATAGTTCTCCATCATCTGAACTAAATGGGAACTAAAATTCAGCTAATCAGTTAGGACCAGCAATTTTATACTTCAACTGGGAAATTAAACCTGTACTGTTTCAATTAAATTGGTCACAAAAATTAATACCATCAGTTTCATGAAGCTAATCCTGATGGAAAAGCTGAAATCAAACAGAGGAATTTTAGGTCTATTTGCATTCAGAAGTTAGGCAGTTTAGTCACAAAGATTAGTCTCCTTGTTATAGAAATGCACATATTGGTTGTGTTTCCATTACAAATGTGTGCAAAACTGTCAATATTCCACTAATGTTGAAAAAATACAATTTTGCAATTTTGATGTTTCCATTAAATAAGAATGTAATTAAAATCATATAGATAAATTTGTTCACCCAATATGTCATTAAAAAACACGCTGCGCCATTATCCTCCAACTACTTCCTGTCATTTTCTTCTTCGTAGTTTGCAGCAGTGGCAACAACTGGTTGTTGTTCATGTGACTTGTGATGTGTAAACCATCGCAGGTTTGCGAAATAAACCAATTTTAATACAGCCAAAAAAACACTTCATGCCAGCACCAAAGCATTTTCTTAAAAAGCAAGTTTTTTTAAATTTTTATTTTCTTAATGTTAAACAGAGAAATTATTTGATCAATGGAAACAGCTACTGAACAATTATTTAGTATAATCTCTCAAGTGTAAAAATATGTAATTTCTCTTATATTGTTGGATGTCTTCTGATATCTAACAAAGCAGGGACGCGCTCAGACCTTACATTTCTTTATCCAGTTACAAAAAACAACCTCTCATAAATCATGGTGCTCACCGATCATGGTACATTTCACACCAGAACTTATACACCAACACTTAATGCTGTCGCACGTACACAGAACTTCACCACAAACGTACAAGATGAAGACCTGGATTGATCTGTTAACAGTTGCTTTGACATTTAAACTCTTGAAAACACATATGCGTACATTTGGTCATATTCACAACCAATAAATCCAACAAACTGTTTGTACGAACAGTTTGTGTCTGATGATATACGCTTAAGATGGCTGCTGTTGTGACTGAAATGTCCTCCTGCAGCTCTATCCACTGCATATGACCTGGGGGTTGAACTAGCACCATGGACAGTGCCTGGAGTTGTCCACTGCTTCTCACCATTTAACTTTGAGAACCGTGTAGCGCCTGAATTCAATACAGGCAGATTCCTCACACTTACAATAAATAAGCTTTGTCTGTTCTGTAAGCCTTGTCTGTAAAAACAGGTGGTAAATGTGATGCACTAATCTTAGCTACCGCTCCAAAGGTCTGAAAATTAGCCACTGGGCCCCTTTGCTCAGCTGTAGGAGAGGGCTGAAAAAAAATTGTGAAAAAGATTTACATTTTTAGGTAGTTTATTTTAGTAGTTTGGATGGAAATGCTCTAAACTTTTTATTTATACCTCGTGCGGCTATAACGGGTTTGTTTCACGGGCGTTTGTTTTTTCATAAAATCATTGGATATCTCCATGCATTGGCATTGCAGACACCAAACTGTTTTTATAATTACTCACCTACTTTTTGCAGGTGATTAGGGTTGGAAGCCCTTCTTCATCACTCTAAAGCAGGGGTGCCCAAAGTCGGTCCTCCAGGGCCCTCATCCTGCATGGTTTAGGTCTCTCCCTGGTTGTAGTAACAACCATTTCAGTATTCTCCTTAGGCCTCTAATGAGCCATCATTTGATCCAGGTGCGTTAAACCAGGGAGAACTAAAACACGCAGGATGACGGCCCTCCAGGACCGACTTTGAGCATCCCTGCTCTAAAGGCTCCCACATATTTAACTCAAAACTAAACAGTTAATGAGTGGTCACGTGGTTATACACCTTTGGTTTTTGCACACAGCTTTCGTACAACTTCACAAACCACCAGGGAGGCACCCCTCTCTCTTCAGTATGCATCACGCTCTGATACGCCAGGGTTCCCCCTCCCTCCTTCCCTCTCTTTTAGTTACAAAACAGTCGCAGAGAAAGCACCACACTTTTTCTGCAGTTGCCTCAATGGACAACATAATTACAATTTCCATGCAGAAGTTTTTAGCCATTTCACGTCTTATTATTACAGTAGTTATTTTGTAAAGACCAGTACAAAAGTACACAATCCCTCACTGTATCACATAAATGTTCACCAGATCAATACAAAAACCAGATGGAGAAAGCGGACTAGTTGAAGAGAAATATCAACATTGCAGTCTGAGCGCATTTCTGCATAAAACACGCAAACGTCTGACCAATCACACAACACTTCACACAGATCTCTGTTAAAACAGTTCAATCTGGGCCTGGTGTCGAGTTCAGCAACTTCTCTACCAACAAAATGATGCAATGTTCGTCACACGTCTGTCAAAGAGAGCCAATTTCGGCACTTCAGATCAAGTCTGTGGGATCCTCAATCCTCTGCTCCCTCTGCTTTAGTAGGTTCTCTGGCTGAACTCCTGCAAAACCTTAGTATTACTACTGGCCTGAAGGAATAATCTGGTAAATTTATTGATTACTTAAAACCTCAATCTGCCAGGTGTATGAATATTTTCCAAATAAGAGTTGCCTGAAATTCCATTTTTAGACACTGAAACCAGTGATCAAGAGAAACAGTCACATGTTCCCAGATCTCCCTTCTTTTTAGATGTTATCACGCAAGACTGAATATTTTGGCAATTTTTGCAGAGGTGTCAGCACAAATCGGATCTCTGTGCCACTTAGTTATGTAGACATGAAGGCAAGAAACATCTTAAATCAAGTGTGCCTGCTTGCGTTTTGAGAACAAACCCTGAATATTATGATCTTTGTTTTCAAATTGTAGCTTAGGATTCTGACAGAGCCACAGTTAGTGGACGAGAGGAATGCAAAGGAGGTGCACTCACGTTCATTTTCACCTGCTTCAGTCAGTCGCAACTCAACAAAGGCAAACAGGAGAGCCAGGCTTACAAAGTGACATCTTCCTCAAATGTCGACGAGGTGTCTCTCCACCTGAGCTTCGCCGCGATGTTAAACGACAAGACGGTAGAGTGAAGAAGCTGACTAATAAAAAAAAAAAAGGCACTAGGACCCAGTGGCAAGCGCGCGAGTAGGCAGGCAGAGTGGGGCTGAGTCACTGCATGTGTCTGAGAGGCAGTCAGAAACAGAGCAGAGCAAGGGAGAGCAGAGGTGATCTTAGTCTCATCAGCACAGGATAACACAACCATGATGGGTTGATTTTTGGGGGTTGGGGAGGCGGTTGGGTTTGGAAGTGTGCATTTGCCACCATTTGCTCAGCCATGGAGACCAACAAAGTTCTTCATTTTGTGCCTTCCGGTGAGTATATATCAAAAGCTCCTGAGAGCTGCTTCTCCGCTGTGCACGACACAGCAATCACTGGGAGAACCTTGGGGTTCCCTTCCTCATGAAACCTGAGAACCCCCCTTGTGCAAAACATATGCAGCCCACTTCAACTTCCACTCTGAGGCACGGCAGATGTTTACGTGGATGCGTTCCATTGTACATACTTGGCAAATTGGGAGTTTGATCAATTTGTGCTCATAGGAATGTGGCAATATAACGGACACAGACAGGAAACTGATTCTTTTTCATTTTCGAGAAGACAGAGAGCTGTGGCAGCTGTGTTCTACTTGTAGAAATTGAGTTTTTTTTTTTTTTTTTTTCCTGTGAAAGCATATTTGTGTGTGTGCACGCATGTGTGCAAAAGTGTGCATTCTCTTGTTGTTTATGTCTGGTATGCGGCACCAGAGGTTCCTGTGTCGTTTTTTTTCTCCAGCAGTTGAGGAACTGAACCTTGAGAAACAGTTGCATTGCAAACCCTCCCAGCGACGCGAGTGTACCTGTCGAGACTGTGCACAGCCGGAATGCAGAGGGAGCATGTGTTGCATTGGTGGGGTCCTGCATGATAAGTAGAGAAAGACCAACAGCGTGCATGGAACAGTGTGTCTGTGCTCACATGCAAAGGAGAAACGCGCATCTGCTCTTATCTGGATGTTTCTGTCTACCTACATGAAAAAACAGGACTTAAGAACGTGTCGATCCTTAACGTTGCCTGTTTTTTTTTTTTTTTTTCTTCACACTGGTGTGTGTGTGTGTGTGTGTGTGTGTTTGTGTGTGTTTGTGTGTGTGCGTGCGCGCGCGTGTGTGTGAGAAGACAGATTAGTGTTGCTGACAGCCACAAGAGAGCAGCGAATCCCCCCCAAACCCCCAATGAAAGTCCTAAGAGAACCCGAAGCCCATTTGGAGGTGTGATGCGGCTGCCTCCTCACTTTCATTTTGTCTAAGGCTGAACAGAATACTGCAACTCCTGGTGTTTTTCTTTCTCCCTCTCTCTCTGTGTGTGTGCGTGTGTGTGTGTTTTACTTGAACCTTACTTGGAATTCTGTGACAGCAAAAATACTATGTCTGCTTGTGAATGAGCACCGGTGTGTGTGTGTGTGTGTGTGTGTGTACATATACTATAGGTATTTGTTGGACTTCAGTTGCGTGTTTGTGTGTGTTCGGTGTGTGTTTTCAGCAGATGCATTGTGCGATCTAACTAAATCAGAGTGTCGGGGTGTCGAGGTGTGATGGACACTGACGTGGCTTGTCCTCTGAAGAGTAATTTGCATACATTTGCCTGCGAGCTGATTAGGTGGAGGTGACAGGTTGGATCCTTGCAGCAGAACAATTTGGTCCCGTTTCCTAAACGGCTTGTCACACAGGAAAGGTTGAAGGCTCCAAAAACACCGTTCAGAAGCAGGAGGATTGCGAGATGCCCATTTAATGATGATTCTATTATGTCTTAGTTGACCTTGGTTTTAAAATGCTGATATTGTTTACAGGAAATCGTGTATCTGCAGGAATTTGATGGCATTATTGATCACCGCTGGTGACTCAACAATTACATTTACAAAAGATTAGGTTTTCTTTTCTTTTTCTTTTTTTTTCATCTCCCAATTTACTGCCCTCTGGATTTTTGGAATAAAGCAGGGAAAGCTGCTCTGTGCGACAAAAATCTCAGGATCCATGGCACTGGAACATGATGTCCAACTGAAGGTACAGCTCACACTGGCCTGGAAAATGAAGCAAACCTTTAACTGACGGAGGTTTATGCAAATGGAGACATATTTTGCAAACAGATAATCATGTTGCATTATTCACCCGCTATGTAACGGGTTTCTACTTGAATTTTTTTTTTTTTTTTTTGTGGCAAGGTCAGAAGACGTAAGTTTCACTTTCTGGATTTGAAAATTGCCACAAGGCTTCTGCATGTAGCGACACTGCAGTCAGCTTCGCTACTGCTCTGATGAAGAGTTTCATCTGTGTGTTTTGCTTTCTTGCTCCTATTAACCAGCAACAAACTTCCCCTGCTTAAGACAATGCCTTAGAGAACTATGCAATCATTTCTATTTTATATAACTCTTTCATTTCTGCCTAGCAGCATTGATGTAAATATTTATTTAGAAATTTACTTACAAATTTTATTAAAGATTTTCTCTCTGGGTTATGACCATAACTAACTTACACAAGTAACCTTCAAATGACTTTGCTTTGCATAACTGGGAAAAACTCCACATGAGTCGATGAGAAATAGAAATGTTTGGATCATTTTTCAGGTCTGAATATTATTTTAATCACATAAGAATGTTGAAGAAACGTTTTCACATTTATCAGTTTTTATGTAACAACTGGAGATGCAACAGTTTATCCAGCTCTTGAGATGATACAATATCTAGCACAAGATTTTTGGAATGCTTTTGGGAAAACAAAGGATGTTTTTTTTTTTTTGTAATAAATTAGGCTTTTTTTTTGTTTTCATGATTAGAAAAACAATTTCACAAAACAAGTTTCCAAGAGGATAATCGGTGTAGAATTATCCAGTTCAGTCTCAACCTACCTCCCTACTGCTGCAACTATGCAATTTAAGGCAGTTTTATTCCAAAATAAAAAAATGCATCTAAAAAGTGATATTTCTCTGTTTTCCTAACAGAAAAAAAGGTGCAATTAACCTACAGTGCCTTTTCAGGTTTCACCAGTTGAAATATTTTTTTTTTACTTGATATGAGAAAATGCAGTCCATTCTTATTAAAATAGTGAAATGTGGGCAGTAAGAGGCTTTGAAGCTGCCACAGTCATTAGCAGGTAATTGTTAGCCATTTGCAGTATTCTCTATGCAGTTTCAAAATCGTGGGTATGTTGTCCATCACTCTCACTGTTACTTTTTTCTACCAAGTACCAAAATGCAAACGCATAAAGAACTTAAGAGGGGTGGAGACTTATCAAAGCGTTGCCAGCTAGCCTGTCAAGTTGTCTTTATTTTTTAACTCTGTCGACACATCAGTCTAGTTCAAGAACTCCTGCCTGTCTTACGTCAAATTATGAGGCTTTGTCCACATGTAGCTGGATATCTGGGAAATCAAATGCATTTCTACCTGTTTCAGCCTTTCGTCCTCACGAAAACTCTGTTTAATGTCACTAAAAATGATCATTTAGAAAAACTCATAGTCGAGATTTGAGAAAACTCCGTATTCGTGTTTGCATGTGTTCATGGGAAAGCAAAGATTTAGGATCCGGTGCATTACAGTCTGTGACAATTAATGGGGCAATATATTCACATACTTGCTTTCACACAAAATTTCTAATCAACATTGTCTTGTTAATTTTATATTCCAATACGCAATTTAAAAGTATTACAACCTTTAAATGTGCCCACATAAATAAACCTCCTAGCGCCATGTTTAATTTCTAACAGGAAGTTGTGGTTCTTTGGGAGAAATCTGATTGGCTGAAAGGTTAGCTTTGCGCTGCACTACCCTCTATGGGTCTGGCATGTTTAGAGCAATGCTCCAAGCTGGATTTGTGTGGATGAAAACTTTTCTGAATCCAATCCTGTGTGTGTAATAATATTTTAAACAATCTGGCGAAGATATAAATTTTTATAAAGACATCTTCATCTTGGAGTTCATCAAGAGAGATTACACTTAGTTTACTAGTTGTCATATGCTGGCACAGGTTTTCCCCCAGACAGCTTGCTAAACCTGGTGGAAGGGGGCGCTGTAGTGCAGACCACCAGTGGCCCACCCTGTTTTTGTGCTAAAGAATCTTAAAAGTTACACAAATTTGGAGGTACACAAGCAGAAAATGTCATTTGGAATTAATAGCTTGAGGCCGACAGGCAGTTGGTATTGGTGCGCACCCCCTCATGCCCAGTTCAATACGGCAAATATAAACTTAGCCTAATTGGTCTTTACTGTCACTGTTACTGCTGTAACAGTGACAGTTACAGCCTGGTGGGGGGCAAATAAAACCTGGTGGCCCACCAGGCTGATAATACACTAAGGGAAACCTGGCTGACCTTCTAAAATGTAATGGCATTTTACACTAAATGGTAGTATCTTTTTTTTTTTTTTCATTGTTTCATGTATAGATATGTTATTCCTTTTAGGTTAAGATTATTTATACGTTTTGGAGTCAAGACTGGAGTGAAAATGGCCTGGCTAGTCAAAAAAAGGCAAAGTATTAATTCCTAAACCAGGGGTGTCCAAAGTCGGTCCTGGAGGGCTGGTATCCTGCATGTTTTAGTTCTGTCCCTGGTTTACCGCACCTGGATCACATGATGGCTCATTAGAAGGCCTAAGAGGAACATTGACATGCTGAAAGGTTGTTACTACCAGGGAGAGAACAAAAACATGCAGGATGCCGGCCCTCTAGAACCGACTTTGGGCACCCCTGTCCTAAGCCCACAAGCCAAGTCCACAGCAGTGTAATCTTTTCCTTTTAAACTTTTCGATTTAACGACCATAAATGCAACATAAAGCTGCCCTGTTACAGCCATGTGTCAACGGTCTGGCGTGACAGAAAACCAAACGATCGGTGCTGCAGCCATGACCTGCAGAGCCCGAAAGCATCAGCATAGTTGACATGTAGTGACGGTGGGAGTTAGTACTTTAACCATGTGGAAAGTGGAGGTGTGCAAGCTTCAAGATAGATGACGAGTTCCTGCGTGCATGTGTGCACTATCGATGTGACGGTGATCTCTGATCAGTATTCACCGCTGGCAAACAGACCTCTGAAGCTCCAGCCTCCGAGCACAGCCATCTGGGCAGAGGAGAGGCGCGCGTCAACACACACATACAAATCACCTTACAGTACCGGGCGCATGTGCGTACGCACACACCGATGCCAAAATGTCCCAAAAACACCTCCATGCAAGACATGACAAGTCGGTCTCACAGGCCGGGGAGCGCTCACACACATTCACACAATCCTCACAAAAACTGGCTGCGTTGGACATTTACCATTCAGACTTCTTCTCCCGAAATCATTCCCACTGTCCAAAATCATTTGTTAATGTAAACACAGGTAACATTTACGGTCATGTGTCGGCACAAACACTAATCACTGCAGGGCTCAATACTGTGTTAGAAATGTTTACTCTGCGTCTCACTACATCACACCTAGAGCTTCAACTAACCGTTAATTGATTAATCAATTAATCAGATTAAAAAAAATGACACATCCTGCTGATTTTCTTTAACTACTTAAACCTTTTTTATACAATGCTAGAAATACATAAAATTTTTTTTTTTTTTTACCTAAAATGCAATGACTTTGCATTCATTTACTGTAGACTTGATCATTTGCAGCAAAAGATGCATCTGCAGCTTTTTTATGGAGTTTGAACGAGCTGATGTTATAACTCTGCCACTTGAGGAGTTTTTGGCAGAACATATTTACAGATGGATTTATTTATTTTACATGCAAAAGGTATATATTTATCACTTTTATTTTAATTGGTGCTTTTAAAATGTTCTTTCAGCAAAATGGCCTTTTTTCAGTGTTAATCGACTATTAAATTAGTTGACAATTACTTTATTGATCAATTCTTCACAACTAATCTGAAATATTGTTCCATTCCTGCTTTTATGGTTGTCACTTTAAAATACACCTTGGACATGTTTGCTCTATATACGTGACAAGCAATTTTAGACAGTTTCAAGACACATTTTTCTAATATTATAGCAAATCCAAAGGGTGTCTTGTAAAAAAATTTAATAAAATAACACCACAAAAACATTAATTACCACTCACATGTATGCATGTACAGAAAACCCTGACACTTACTCTGGCTTTCAGATTACTTAAGCAGCACGCCTGCACCCCTCTGTCCCTCACACAGACACTCTTTCATCTGCATGTTTGAATCCTCATCACACACAAGAAGATGGGACACACTGTGCCACAGCCTGCTGTGTACTTTTGAAGAATCGGCCAAGACTCTACTGATAAATTGCTGCCTTTAAATCTTTTTATTTTTATTTTTTCAAACAACCAAAGATCTTTTTTACATAATTTGGGTCTGTCCAGAAAAATGCCTGCTCGTTAATCACTACAAAGAGCATTTACTGGTCATGTTTCACATTTCTTAACATGTAAAATCAGTGACTTCAATATCAGATTCACTTTTAAAAAAATATTATTATTATTTAAATGAAGGTAAAGACTTTTACATTTTCACTTTTCCCATGTTCACATCAAAATAAAATGACTAGAAAAAATACAAAATAATAAAAACAGAACAAGTGAAGGAACTGCTCCCCTATGTTTAAAACTCAGAGAGAAAACGCCCCCATTTCGTAACATAATCAGGCAGCCATGACTCTAAAGGTTTCTGCTGTATGACACATACATGCCTCAGTAATTAAACTATGTTGGTACATGCTGTTCTTTTTGTTGGCTACTTTTAAAGTCCAGTTTACTCTACAACAATGGTAATAAATAAATATACATTTAAATATCAGCTATGCAACAGTCAGTTAATCAATGAGTTTATTCACTCGATTTACAAGCACGTTCTCTTAAAACGTTTACTATTCACGAGTGAAAAGGAAGCTGAACGAAGTAAAATGTGCTATATTTACAGATATAGAAAATATATTTCTCAAGACATACATTTTAAGGGCCATATTTATTAGATCAACAATATAAGTTGTAAACACTATCATTCTCAATATTAAGTCAGGAGTGTATAAGACTTGATTTTTTTTCTTATAAATGGTTTTGAATTGAGTTATTGTAGAGCATTTTCTCAACTCCTCTTCCAAATTGTCCTCCATACTCTGAAATGCCAATTTGTTATAAAGTAATCTGCAGAGTTTTATTCTTGAAATCATACTGCCTTCTGTTCTGTCACTTGAGCTTAAGACAAAGGAATTTTGTAAATTAATAATTTCTTTCTAGTTTTAAACACAGCTAAAAGCATTTTTAAATTAACCAAATCCCTTAGTTTCAAGATGTTTGAATAAACAGTTTACTAGTATGTTCTCTTGCATTTATAGAGAACTCATAGCTTGCTTTTCTGTCACACACAAAGGCTTTGTGTTGGTTTTCATAATTGGTATGTGTTGCCTCATACCATCATACATTATATCAGATATGGAGCAACAAATGAATAATGGTATGTCTGGAGTGTTCATGGGTCTTAAACATTTTTACTTTGTTTTTTCGGAATTCATTTTCTGCTTTACTTTATCACAGGCGATGGTAAGGAGTTACCAATCTTTACCCTGTAGAACTGACTTGTTTTTCTGTGCTACATAGAAAAGTCGCATTTCAGTTCTATCATATCTGTATAATTGAGACGACATGGAAGGCTTCTTTATCTTAAAAATCAAGACGTGGTTTTTAACATGTAAGCTTGTTTTTCCCACTGGAAATTGTTTTTGGTCATTTTGCAAACTGTGTGCAGTCCTGTCCTTTTCTTCATAGCACTAAAGGAGGCAGTACACATCTGTTTATTCAGAACCTTGTATCTCATCTGCATGTCCTTGGTGAGAATTTTAATTTCATCTTTGAAAAGATGAATGGCCTCTCCACAAAAATGATCGAAATGAAACGGAGTTGACATAATTTACCAGTCAGATCACTTGTGGGTTTTAAAACATTCAAATGTTAGTTTTCAGAAATATTAATCGTCTGAAACTCTTTGTGGTGAAAATTTTTCAGTAAAACTGGCAGTTTGAACTAAAGTAGGTTTACCAAAAAAATTTTGGATTTGGGATCTATCTGGTGTAGTTATGAAGTAAAGGTTGGCATGAGCAACATTTTTCAGTTTACAATCAAAATGTGTGGGTAGGATATGCTATCAAAATGAGAATAATATTGCTTGAAATTAATTATTGAACATTACTTTCAAAGGGGGCAGTGTTATATATTTTCCAGGCACATTGTACCATTTTATAGCACAATCAAGTAGCTGTTATCTTCAGTTGTTATAAAAAATCCTGTTTATATCAAAAGCATTTTTAAGTCATATTTGATGCCTTGAAATTGGGCCTCTGTCTCTTTAAACGCCTTCTCTTCCTGAAACTCCGCCTTCAGGAAGTGATCACAACACGGCTCCTGTATTCTCCCTTTAATAACGTCTTTACCAGTGGTGCAATGAGAAGTAGCTCTATAAGGAGCTCAGCAGATGTGCTGCTCTGTGAGGTGGAAATTCAGTAGCTTAAAAACTGCAATTCTGAGGTGGAGCTGAACCTTGAAGGTGGAGCTAGGTCCAACAAGGTGTATTACACAGCTGAATAGTTGCCATGGCAATTAAAAGATTTCTCAAACATGCATGAAATAATCAAGGGAACATTCCTGTAGAACAAATAAATATTTAAAAAAATTAAGTTCAGTGGAGTTTTAGAAAATGTTTGGTGTTATAAAGCCAAACAACCTCAGAACAATCCATCTTCTTTTTGAAAACCGGTCACAAAGCGTTAATTTGTCAAACGCAGGAAAAAACAGCTTTATTATGGTACAAATCAAGCCGTTTCCATCGGCTTTGCACAGGATGACTTGTCTTTCCTGAAGCTCACTTCACTGAGCACAGGAAGCAGGACTAAACATGGGCAAGGTATTAGTTTCACTTCCTGTTCAGTATTGATCTTGCATGACTTGCAAGATGACACAGCCTCTCCTCCACAGAACAATGTGCTCTCGGCCCAGAACGCTGTCACTCGTAGCCAAACTAAACAAAAATTCACTCCAACAAACAGAACCCAGCGAAGAGGTAGACGTAAAGTTCTGCTGCTCCTTTTCCTCCAAAACGATAATTACTACAAGATGGTTGAACTTTGCCCATGTTGATGAATTCTCAAACCACTAATGTAAAGCTTCCCCTTTTTTCATTTACATGAGTCAAAAAATACCAGTAAGCACCATAGTTTCTTTGGGTTTTTTCCCCATCGGGAAGAAGCTAAACTTGGCGAGATGTTGGCACAGAACGCTCACGACCGTGTTTGTGTTACCTCACTGAAAAACGTATGTGAGCTGGCAGGCACATGCTCCACGTCTCACAGCGCTTAAACAAGACGCATCCACCTCGTAGAAACAAATTGCACTATGTAGTACAACGATTGCTGCAGACAAGGTTGCTGCTGCCACTTAAGGCTGGTATTGATTATGGCGTACTTCTGTTTTCATGCAGCTGTTGACAGCTGAGACCTTTCATGCCGTTCCCTGAAACTATGCGTAACGTCCCTCTTTGTCCTTGAAGCAGTACCAAGTTATGCCCATTTGCTGCAGCCGCCAAAATCACTTCAATGTTCTTTGTCATTCGGCGTAGTTCAGCGTAATAATGTCTGTGGAGAGAGGCTGCTGGAGCCATTTGGTGGTTATATAATAGATGTAAACGACAGTGACTTAATGGCTTTTCTCTGGATTAAAGGCAAGCCGTCATAAAAACAGTTCACAGCAAGTGACAAAGGCAAAAGGGTCTCACCTGCTGTCATAAGAAGAGAACAAAGTAGGACGGGGCCCCTAAAACGGCTCGGATTTGTAGTTATTTCCATCTGTGCTCAGTTCATTTGATTAAAACAGTCACTTGGTTTTATATCCTTTTTCAAATGTCAAGCTTTATACCCATTGTAAAACCCAAAGACAAGACACGATGAGGAACACAAGTTAATGCAGCACAGAACATGATTTTCTTTTGACTCGAAACCGTGCCCATGTTGGTCCGCTTGGCGGGGGGGATAGTGGGGGGACGACGACACCGCAAACGAAGAGCGGTGTGATGTGCATCAGATGGCGGGGAGGACAGAATAGCTTTCAGTAAATGTTTGTGTGGAGAAAAGCAGACTTGAAAGAGAGACAGTGGCCTGGCTTTAATCGAGCCAAAAGAAAAGAGGGTAGCGAGGGAGGGATGGAGGTGGAGGGGTGCAAGCAATTAGCAGGAATCCCCCAGCACTGGAGTCTTTTTTTTTTTTTAACTCATTGCCCCTCTCCCTTGAAAATTAAGGCAGTCAATTTCTGCAGTGAGTGGCTGGCATGGATATACTTGTGCGTGTGTCTGGATGTAGTCGCCGCCTCGATAAATGCAACAAACACACAAACTGTTCTTGCTGCGGTGAGGAGGCATAATCCTTTAACTCGGTGGCGCTGTGAGAAAATAGCGGATGACAGAAAAAAAACAAGCAGGAGACGAAGTAATACGGAAAGATGCGAAAATTTAAAATTACGCGCACACACAGTACTGTTAAGAGGAGGAAAGGAGTCCGAGGCGAGTTTATTATAGCTAACTAAAACTGACAAAAACTTAAATTAATGTTATCCCAGTTAACATTTTGTTAACTGGGATAAATAAACAGTAAATAATGGGGAAACACAATAATTAACTGGAACTATATCATATGTTTGCAAAACATAATACCTTATCATTCATTTTCAAGTTCACAAATCTGTTTATTAGCCTTTGGAACTGATTTCTTTCTCCGCACAAACAGTTTAAGTGAGTTGTTGGGAAATTACGGTGCTCCATTCTCTAACCAGAGTCAGATGGGTTTTTTGATATTTGAGTCAACTTTTTGAAAATGGTATGTTCTGTTGAGTATTCATTACACAATCAACGAATACATAACCATAATACAATACTTTCACCTTTTTGAATTCTGCACCTGAAAATTTACCAAAGTATGAAAGAACTAAAACTACTACTATAGCTAGTAAAAACTGAAATAAAACTAAACGATTTTTAACTAATACCTAATCAAAACTAGCAAACACACTCTGAGAACCAATCAAAACTAACTGAACTGGACAAACAAGAAGATGCAATGAAATAAAACTAAACTATAATGGAAAACCCAGAACCATTATAATCCTGGTCAGAGGTCTAGTGATCTCTTGAAACCTCTTCCAAGATGAAGAAACAAGGATTCTGGAATGGATACAGAAATTTGAACCCAAGGACAAATACTTTTGGGTTCCGGTCAGCAGAAACTCAATCTGCTAGAGAAAGAACAGGAGGAACCATCATGGAAAGACGAGACACTGCATGTGCCACAGATGGACAGAAGACGAAGGCTAGAACAGGCCGGACAATGGAGAAGAACGAATCATGGCTGCTCAGACAGATACTCGGCACAAGTGCAGTAGAGGTCAGGCTCTACCACACCAGGCAAAACCCAATGTTCAGGCTGTGCAAAGATGCCCCTGGCAAATCTAGGTTTAAAGTTTGCTTCTAATTCTACCAATGTGTCTCTTCAGACTGGGAATAATACTGTTTTGAAGTGGCTCAGCCAGAAACCCAACTTTAATCGTATACAGAATCTGAGAAGGGAACAAAACATTAGGCTGGTGTGTTCATGTGTCTTTGTTCTTTGTTTTTCTTCTCCCATTTCTGCTGCTTAGTTCTAAAAATCACCGTCACTGTAGTCCTTTAGAGATTTACATGAAGTGTCTTTGGACACATCATTTGTTGTTTAAAAGAACTACAGATGTACAGGAATTGACATGAAGTTGGCATAGGTTGTGACAATAAATCCAAGTCGCAAGATGGGATGACACATGATACTGGACTGATGACAACAGGGCAAGGAACACAGTGTAAGCATTGTCCATTTCAGGTTGCATCAGTTTTAGATTTCAAACTAGAGATGATCAAAGACAGTCCAAACTCTTAAAAGCTTTAGTTTACTGGTTGCCAGCTTCACCGTCATTAGCAGCTAATAGCTAACCTATAGTCACAGTTTTCTCCCAGACTTTACAGATTGTTCATCTCTGGCACCTTTTCTATCTACACAATGTCCAAAATCCATCAATACTTTTCAACCTTTATGGTGTTTACCATACAGTCAACTCTACCATAAAAGTACGTTACCAATTCAAGAGTTACTTTACTTTAAAGCAAGATTAACAAACATTTTTCTCATGGCGTGTCAGTCTTAGTACACCAATTCATTTCAGTGGTTCTTAATAATAGGTCACATTTGCTGCACTTCATCGGATGATGTCACCTGCTGACAATAACAGTATAACACTGTTTAAGTTCAGTTGTTTAAGACAGACTTTCACTTTGACAGGAAATAGCTTCTAGATGATGGTATGACATCTACTCCCATGAGGCGTAACATCCCTAGAGTTAATATTAACTTTTCAGCCATTTCTCATAGACCCATACTGTTTTCTATGTTCATGTACTCTCTGCTGTTCTAAGTTTAATGCCAGGGAAAATCAGGTGTATTAATGAAGTTTGCTTTCCACTCTTACATCTATGCATGCCTGTTGTTAGGTAGAGTGTGTCCAAAATACAACCTTAAACCTTCATCATTGTGTCAAGCCTCTGTTGAACAAAACTTTTTCAAATCTTGTATGTTAACATGAGTAACTTAAAAAGTTAGACTTTTAGAAAATTGTACAAAAACTTCTTTGGGGTTTAATCAAGCAATGTTATTAAAATATAATGACTAGTGGCAGCCAAACCGTCATAGCAACGTCACTTTTTGATCCTTTTTTTAAGCTCTTTCTATGTGAAATTTTAACTTGTATAATTACTGTTGTCAGTCTGCTAATATGCATAGCATGTTGGTACAAAATTGTGTTGCTAAATGATTTGCCAGAAACTGGATTTCCATAACAGTATCAGGAAAAACATTGGTGCCTCTTCATCTGCACCAGTCCTGCATCAACAACTGATCTTTAAACCATTATCGTTTCATTTGTAGCAATTAAATCATTTTCATTCTTTGATGACCAACCTTTCTGTGTATTTAAATATGAAAAGATGGAATTTGATGAATATCAATATCAATTCATAAAATATTGGCTTATGCCATTTTTTTTTAACAAAGATGACTGTTTTTTTTGTGTGCTTAAATCATCTTTTGGCACAAGAGACGTGCTCTGTTCCTGCCCTTTTCATCCACGTCTAGGTCCAATCTTGCAGCTTGCTCACCTCCATGTAGGTAAATGTTTGAGGACGGCATGCACAGCCTACAAAACGCAGACATGCTTAACCTGTGGCGCTGCTCCTTTCAGAAAGTACAGTGCGGCACATACTGTACAGAGGCATTTACAATGTGTCTGCAATTACCACGCCGATTGAAGTCCTTTAAAATTCCTTTGGAATAAAAAGAATACAAATAAAGGCCAAATGTGAGCCTGCTCCTTAAAACGTGTATACGAGCGGAAGGAATTCCCTCCACGCCTGGGTTTTCTCAGCGACCACAGCTCCAGAGTACGAGTGCCAGGAGAGCCCGGAGGCACAATTAGCTAACAAAAGGCCCCGCCTCCTCCTCTTTGCTTGCCCAGCCTTCGTAGATTCCCCTACAAACACAGCGGGGGCCACCTTTTAATCTCTTGCCCTCTTCACTTAAGACTCTCAGCCTCACCTCTCCAGTAAATTCCACGGTTCATCCCCCTTTGGGGATTCGAGCGTCTGTCTCACATCTATCTGCAGCTTGTCGCTTTAAAATCTCCCCATTTTTAGTTTTAGAATTTGACATATTCTTTAAAAAACTAACGTAAATTAAGTTATTTTTTGATTATCCAAACAATAAGAGGGTCCAAAGTTATTGGCATCAACTTGTCATGACCTAAGTTAGTCTGAATATTATTTTTAGTGTCGTTTCTTTCCATTTTTCAAACTTTTCTTACTCCCTAGAGTGAAATCAGATCAAACTTTTCTTGTTTTACATCACAACTACCAAAATGATATTTGCTAAACTCCACAAGAATGATAGCAAGAATATGTCAGAGATTTATGAACATTAGCGCCATGGCTGATTTATGAAATATCTTATGTAGCTGTCGCTATGATTTAAAAAAAAAATTTTTTTATTGACTTATCATTTGACCTATCTTATTCACATGTGATTTTAATTTAATTTCCTATTTAATGCAAGCACCAGAATAATGAAATTGTGGGGTTTCTTTTTCATCTTAAAACTGAAGTTAGTGGTTCCTTTAAATATACGTCTATGCAGCATGGAAAGCAAAACCAGTAGGTTAGGATATGGTCAGTGATCAACCAGCTTGGAAACTTAGAGTATTTTTAACAGAAGCTAAGTTGCGGGAGACTGAAGTGAAAGTTGTGGAGGAACAAAGAGTCAGGGTGCAGCAATTAGATGTTTCTGTCCAGAGTTCCCTTGGTGCCGGCTTCATTACAGGCCATTCTGTTTTCTGTTCCACGCCGACATGGCAGAGGTTAGGGCCGGGTATTAATAGGGATCAAAGATGTGTGGTTTTTAGATCCGTCCAGTCAGTTTTAAACCATGATGATGTGGGTTTTTTTCTTTTTTTTTTTTCTTTTAAATAGTTTGAAGCGATACGTCTATTGAGGAGCATCAGAATAAATTTTCATAATTGGAGCTAACTTTCAAACTTTTCTACATAAAAATTTACCTGCAGGTCTCTTGCTGCCCTGTTTATTTATTATATTTATTTTTTTTAAACTCAGACTGCATATTTACTTTAATTTGGAGGATTTTTCTAAATTATGTAGACATGTTTTGCTATTCCTCATATCTGGAAAACATCTACTTGTGATACTCTTGCTGAATACTGTGATATTGATTATGATTCACCCACATTCATGACTTCAGTTTTTCTTCTCCTTCACTCATAATGTGGATTTTAGATGCTAACAATATACAACCAGTGTGTATGAAGGGCAAAAGTGTTATCCTATAGGCCTGATACATTACTGCTATGCAGAACTTGAATGTATGGTTCTTGATGTATTGTAAACAACAAAGTCTTCCATTACAGCAGTTATTTGCAGTTTGAATATTGCACAAATTGATACTGCAGTTATGGTAGCGTCATATTTGTCAGCTCTGTATTCAAACTAAAGCATTTCCTTATTAACAGCATTATTAATTATTGCATTGTTGTGAAGTGGAAGGATAATGACACGTGGTTTTCAAAATGTTTTGCAAATGAAAATGTGAAAAATGTGGTGCCCATTTGTCAGTTAAAGGGACTTGAGCTTTACATAACTTTAATGTCATTCCTTCATGAAAAAGATACCTGGAGTGTTGCCTTGATTCTTTCATGCATGTTTGAGAAATCCGTTAATCTCCATGGCAACCATTCAGCTGTGCAAAACGCCTGGTTGGACACGGCGCTGCCTGCAAGGATGAGGCTCTTCCTCAGAGCTGGAGTTTCCAATCCGTATTGCAGGACAGCCTTTTCCCGTGACTCCCCCACCCACTCAGCTCCTTCAGACTAGCCAGCAGCAATTAGCAAACACCCAGTGGAACTGCCAGTCTGCTGAGCTCATTATAGGAGCTACTTCTCAGTGAAACGTTATTAGAAATGTTGCTAAAGGGTTAAATAGAGGAGCCATGTTGTGATGACGTGCTGAAGGTGGAGATTGAGAAAGAGCAGAACTTAGAGACACAGGCCCAATTTCAAGGCATTTTTCCCATTAGTGACAAAAAAGTGCCATTACAGATCCTCCTTTGGATAGTTGTCTGGACTTTGTTTGGACCATTCTAATCTATAATGTGAATTGTTGGTTCCTATTGCATTGATATCATGTGACCAGAAAATCTTATTCTACATACTTGCTACGTAAAGACAGGCAATTATCATGATTATAGAACAAGTGTTGTGATAAAAAAAATCAGATTTTTTGGGATAACAATTTTTTACAGTATTGTATTTCTTAGAGCATTAGCAACGTCAATATATTTAAAAATATGACACATTATTGTTGATGTGTAGTTGAACTGCTTTATATATGTAAACAGACTATTTGATAGGATTTACTTTTAGAACATCATTTGTTTGTTGGGCTCTAACTGCGTGCAGAGACATACATGATTCATTTAGCCATTTTTCATGATCACTTTTATTTATTTATTAACTTCCACAAATTATCAACACCATTTAAAATCCATATCAATCATTGCTATCTCTCATGCATTGCTTGTGGCTATCTGCAAACAAAACTTCTAATCTATTCCTTGTTCTTCAACATTTTTTGACAAAAAATGTCTGTCAAGCCCCACTCCATTATTCAAAAATAATTGAAGCATCTCAATAAAACAAAGTGCTAAAATAAATTAAAAAGTTCCTCTCAGTTTCACAAAACAGTTAAACTCTTCTTTTTGGTACGAAGAATCAAAATTAAATGAAAAACTATTTTATGGCACCCTGAGTGAGCACTTTGTCGCTTTTTGGTGTTGCCATAGATTGAACAAACATCGCTCTTGCAACTTGATGAGACAATCTTAGTGGATTTATTTCAGCAAATGTTTCTTCAGAATTCCTACGCATGCTCTCATCAAACTGCCTCAAATTGGAAACCTTTATCACCGTCATTAGCTACGGTCTCCTGGCAAGTTAAGCACCTTGGTCTCTGGTTGGTCGGAGGGAGAATGAATGCAAATTGTCCTGTCCATTTTGTGTTTCTATTGTCAATTCTCACCATCCACTTTTCCTTTTGCGGTGAATTCGGAGCACGTAATTTTCTCCCAATCTAGGCTCCCACTGCCAAGGAAGCATCAATCAGCCGACCACTCCGAAAGTGGAAGTAAAAACGTGCTGCTCGCGCCACAGCAGTGATTTCCAAGTGACACCAGGGCAGGCTGTAGTCCTGTTATCGTGGAAACTCATACCACACAATACCACAACACATTGGTATGGAAACTTAGATGTAGTGAAAGAAAAACGGCTATGGGGTCACAAATATGCGGTTACCATATACTGAGGTAAACTCCTTTTTTAACTAGTTGTCTGACTTCAGAAAGCCAGGCAACCAGTAGGTAACCAGTTAAAAGGGGTTAAATGCACATCAACATTATTATTACTAGCGTCCAGCTATCCAGTCACTCTACTTTGTGTCACTCACATTGACATTTAGGACTGTGACATCTCAATATTAAATGGTTCAGCGTGTATGAATGCTGTACTAAAATATTGTTTTATACCAATCAGTATTTAAATGGTCCAATTAAAAGAGGTGGGTTCTGCACCCAAAAATTGTATTCAAGAAAGAGCAGTACTACAACGTAAGAAATAAAAGTAAAAAGTTGAAGAAATTAATCAAGTAAAAGTCAGTCATTTAATCATCATTTAATATTTAAAAATTACATCAAATAGACCAAAATATAAAGTTATGTGGACATTTTGGTATTTTAAGGACCAAAATGAAAATAATTAAAATAAATATAATTACAAAATAACAGTCAGTTTTTCCAAATCAATTTCATTCAATTTAAACGTATGAAACTAGGAAAAACTGCAGGTCTGGTGGAGTTTTGGTTAAAACAAGCTTGTTCTTCATTCAATGAAGTTACTCACAGCAGGATGAGCGTCCAGACATTTTACTCAGGAGTAGCAATACTTTATAATAAAATAACAGCAAAATAAAAATACCCCTAAAATTTATTTTTTCCCAAAAAGTTGCTCAGTTAAATGTAACAAGTTATTACCCAATTCTGACAACTAAATAAACACTGTGTTTCCTTTGACCATAGAACTGCACAAATTGAAATGAGTAAAATAAATTTTCTTAACACGGCAATTTTGAAAAAAGTAAAGTTTTTTGATAAAATCCGTTTATGCTGTGATGAGTTGTTTTTTTTTTTCAGGAATATTGAAATAAATGTATTCCGCAGAACTGCAATGGAATTTTTTTTTAATCACATAAGTAATGTGATCAAAAGTTGGATGTTACTACTGACAAAGACCACAAAGAGGATGGTAGGAGGATGATGGGTTGTTCTTGTTTTTTGTCAGACAATGTGTAGCTCACAGCATCACAGTTTATAAAAAGTTGTGTGACATTCCAGTTGAATTCATTGCTCCTCTGTAAAATTGACTACAATTTCCCCAAAACGCGTACCTAGCCACTCCCAAGTAGGCGGGGCTTGTCGCTGCAACGTCTTAATGAAACGCCGACATCTTCTTATGGCTGATAGACCATGAACGCTTGCACCATAACTGAATTTTTAATATATCTCATTAAACTGCCATGACTTTTAATGACTTATCATGTGAACTACCTTATTCACATGTGATTTAATTTCATTTTTTATTCATTTGTATAGCTCCGTTCACAGGAGCTACACCAAGATGTGTGTACATTTGTAATCAAAACACAGCGACTTGTAGTATATATTTTTCTGGTTACCCCAAATCAAACAGGCTTCTGTTTTGAGTAAACAGCCTAATCAAAGTGTGTGTGGTATTCTGGTTCCAGCCCCAGTATCTGCACCATCAAGTGGGATTCCTCAGGGCATTCCCAGTCCGCCAAGAGTGAATGAATCGTCCTGATTTTGTGTCAGGGTGTTTTTTATGCAGCAGCATCATGGATAGCATATTCTTATGCTTTTAAGGATATTATTGCTGCAAACTGACAGTTTATCAGACGGATATATACAGATGGCAGACATTATGACATAATTTCATGTTATAACACTTATATTGTTCATCTGACAAGAAAATGATGAGATAAAAATGGTCTAGTGTGACGGGTCTAGTGTACACGGGTGACATTTTCAAATATTCCCTGGAAAGAGCCTCTTTTGTTTGAGTTGATAGAAATGCTTTAAATCAATTGAAACGCTTAGTTTATCTGACTGCTGAGGATTTCTTCACTTTTCTACGAAGTGATTTCTATCGCTTTCTATCAATACCTGTCTAATACAGGTATTGGACACATTTTGCTAGTGCTAACTTCACCAATCCTCACTATAAAAAATAAATCCAGACTATCCCCTTAAAAGCCACGACTTTTCTCATTGCTGTGTACTGGCAGTAGAATGCTGGCTACTCATAACTACTTCACATAACCCCAAATAAACCTCTATTGTTATGAAACTCATGAAGTTGCCTCTGTGCAAAAACCTGAAATATTACCAAAGAGAGAATCTGAGCTTCGAGGGAAACATGATCTTGTATGATAACAAAAGTTGTTCTGCAAAATATGAGAATTTATGGTATTTTATTTAATGCTTTTCCTTAAGAATTTGAGCTGTGCTCCTTTAGGTACATACTACTTTTACCTATTGCTAGCTTAAATTAGTGTCTTCAGTCAGAGCTTTTCACACAGTATTCATCAATTTTTGGAATGTGAAAATGTACATGAGTCACAATCTGTGCAGAAAATGAGTTTATTTTATTCTGATGTAACAAAGACTCATGCTTATCCACTTCCAACCAATCAAAATGACCCTCACATTGCGTGAATGTTTTGGCGAGCGAACATATTAAGTCAAATTTCTTTTCCCTGCTGAAAACCTCTGTCTCTCTTCATCCAGCAGCTTTCTGCATCACTTGTCAGGCTGATGCACACTCAAGCTGCTGCAAAACCACAAACATTTGGGTGTGTTTCAATCACTCATGTTGGTGCAATACTTGTATAAATGTTTGTGTCTTAACATTTGATTCATGTAGTCAGTGTTAGGATGCCAATCAAAGACTAAAAAAATTATAATAACAAAAAAATCTAATGCAAAGCCAAGAACAATATTTTCCCTCTCCCCGTTTTAGGTTGAATTAATATTTAGATCGATCCAGAAAAAAAAAAAAAAAAGCTTTCCATTCTGGATGTTAAGACACACTTTCAAGACTTGTCTGGATCAAATTGTGACTTGCTTCTGCATATGTATGGCAGTCATGAAAGGGCTGGTTCTGATACAAACACTTCCCACACCCCACATGCTGTGAAAGCAAAGAGACACATGTACTAAGCTAACCAGTTATGACTTCCTGCCTGCATATCAGCAGCTTCCTCTTTCTTGAAAATGTTATCATGCATCTTTCTGCATGAAGTGGTCTGATGCTTCGCTTGCAGGAAGAGTCGTTTTGTCAGTCGCTCGTGTTTAATAATCATGTTTATGCACCTCTTCCTGAATAAAATATTGTTTGCTCAACGATTGGTGACTTAAAGAATATAAGTTTTCAAAACAAAATCACTGAATGTTAAGTGTTTTCTTTTTCTGCATTTTTAGATTTTTAGCAGTTTAAATGATAAGTATATGAATAAAAAATAGCACATTTTATATGGACATTTACTGTAGGTAGGGGAAATAATTTAGTAAATCATGTCTATATTGAGGTTTCTTTACACTTGCATTTGTCCTCAGTTGAAGACATAAGGAAGTACTTAATCATCTAAAAATACTAATTTTAAATTTAGACCAAAGTCACAAACCTTGCAGTGCCGCTACACGTGTCCGCTTTGATGTTCTGCATTACATGTTCATGCATTTCGTTCACGTATCAAAACAAGCTTCCCTGCTTGTATTTTTGTTCCACTGTCTCACGGGGGAAAACTGAAACGGAGAACAGGCTTTAAATGAAGGTGTTTTGTTGAATGTGTAGATAAAACACATTGGTTTCACCTGAGCTGGTTTTCTCAACGTCCTCAGTAGATTTTGCAAAACAGATATTCAATTTAGCCATTTAGGCACATATTCTGTCACGTTCAGCCATTGCAAAATGGCCGACGAAAACTTGCTGAGAGTCCAGCTGTGTATGGATGAGTGAAAATATAAACTGCATTATGTTGTGAAACAGTAATGTTTCCCTTTCAGATTTCATCTCATTTACAAAACATCATTAGAGAACTGCTATTTTTCTGGCTTTTTTTTTACCATCACAGAATGTCTTCACCAGTATACCTGTGCTTTACTGACTGCTGCATTAAAATATCAGTCAGGTTTGGGTATTAAGGGCAGTGAGTTTATTCGAGTAAATGTTTTGCACTAATATTTTGTTTCAGAGTCTTTAACTTTGCTATTGTGCATTTGGTGTTAACTCAACAGTATTTTTTTCTCAAGAGAAAAAATACAATATTTTGCTCTTTAAATAATGATGAAACTTGGGTTAGTTTTATTCCCATGAACACTCCCATTTAAGACAAAGCTCTTCATTTGATGACCGTAAAAAATAAAAGTCCTGTGTCAAACAGCAGAAATGTCACTGCTCTATTTATATCGATCTGGCAAAGTAAGTCACAGGGATAGTATGTATTCTCCTCAAATCCTTTCCAAATCTCTCCCTGCATCTAACAGTGCCAGACAGCTTAATGCAACTAAAACAGATGAATCTTCCTGATCACAACACTCGAGACACAGTTCAAAGAGCCAAAGCATTCAGAGGAAACTGGCACAGAGAGCCACAGGAATAAACACCGGATACAGATATGTGAAGATGTAGCTTTTGGCATCTCTGTTTTTACCATCTCTGTGTCATGAATTATGTTTGTTGAAATAGTGTTTATTTTCCTCCTATTTTGCTCTCATGATAGTTTATCTGCTCAGCTTTGTCTTTCCCTTTTTGCTACATCTGTTACCACTTACTACAGAAGAATAATAACATTTATTGAATGACAAGATAGGTTTGTTATCAATATATCCAGAGCCGGTTCTCACCATGCTGGTGCTCTAGCCCAGATTACCGCCACTTTACACACACGGGCCCGCACACACACAGCGTCTATGTGGACAGATGTAACAAAAATATTCATCTAAGATAGATGTAAATTAGGTTTACCAGTTGCTGAGCAGTATAATCAAAACATGCACCAAAGAGACCACTTAATGTTTCATAGGCCTGCTGCAATAAGCAATAAATCAATTAATCGCATGGTGAATTAAAACAAGTTCAATATTTTCATTTGCACGATTTTTGATTTTCTCTTTTCTCTTTTCTCTCTTTCTATCAAAAACTGGATGAGAAAAGTCTTCAGTCTGGTCTTTTGGTCTCAACTGGCTCTTATTTTTGAAGGACAATTTTGTTCAGAGAGACTTAATAATTGATTTTGTTTCTGTTGTTTTGTTGATTTATTTTGGGTATTTGTTCATTAGAGTTTAACGTTTATCGATCTTTGAGGATTTATTCTTGCATCATTGCTGGAGAATGTTCTCAAAACAACAATATTATCATTTATCGCAGTAAGTTCTGGGACAATTTATCATCCAACAAAATGTATCATTACAGGAATAGTTTTCAACATAGCAAATTACTTGATTGAGAGTCTGGATTTATATAATTTAGGTTGTTACACAGCAACTACAGGGTTTCTTAAAGAGAGAGAGGCCCAATATCAAGGTGTTTAAATTATAAGGTCAAGTTTCTTTTGAGTCATTATATATATATATATATATATATATATATATATATATATATATATATATATATATAATCATTTTACCCCTACAAATGATTCTGCCCTTCTTGATTATTTACTCAGAAAATGCATCAGTGATGGCTACTTTACTATTTCTTCCCACAACCGTGTTCATGTCTAAGGATTTTGCCTCTGCTGTGATTACATTTGAGAATTTAAACCTTTAACCCGAAAATTTCCAAAAGGCTGCCAACACTTAATCTAACATGTTTCATGACAGAAATGGGTGAAAAGCTTAAAAGGATAAAACGTTGCTGTAGTTGTCGTCTAACTTCATCTTAAAACAGCTCGCCAATACTGAAAGTAGTGAAAGAATGAATAGTGTTCCCCTTATTGCAACAAATTTGGACACAATTTCTGTTTAAATCTGTGATATCAGCCGTAAGATTTTTGCATGACTTCTGCAATCAATTTGACTCTCTCCTGCTACAAATGTTATCTTTGCCTAATTTGAATCCTAAACGATTAGTCGGCCTATCTTGCTGCATGTTTTTTTTTTCTCCATACAAATCAAATAAATCAAATTGAAGGGATGTAATTTTGCCTGGCATGGCTCAGACCTCAGAGGTCAGAAGAGGGAACATCTGTTTTGTTGGGAACATCTGATCAAACACACTGCTGTACCATGTAAGAAAAGACAGTGAAACATCCCGTCACTTTCTCTGCCCTCAACATGCTCACAACGTCTCACAACGTCTCAATAACCTTCAAAGCTTCCCCCGCTGTCCGCCTCGCCTACTTGTGCCATCCACATGCTGCACACATCCACAGCTAACACTCCAAAATGTTGTACTCTAAATTACTTCACTGCATTTGTAATCAAGGGCTCTGCCAGATTATAGGTTTAATTCCAAACTGAGATATACACCGTTTTGAAAACACACTACACTCGCAAAAATGATTGCTTGCCTGGAAGCAAAGCTCACTGTGGATTATCACCGACTATTTTCCTGGAGTCGAGACCTTTACTGATGAAAAGAATGTGTTTGTGTGTCGTATATGTTTTGCTTTTGTGGTTTTCATATCAACAGATTGACGTCCTTGGGTTTCTGTTGGCTGTTTTTCATAAAGGAATTTGTTTTGTTTTTTTTGTTTTTTTTTTTAATATGTTGCTTCTTGTTTTGAATTCGAAGATAGAGCGGGTTAGAGGAGCACTGATGCAGTGTTTTTGGTAGACCAGTTTCCCCCTGCAGTGTTTTTTTTTTTTTTTTTTTTTTTTTTTTTTATTGGAATAAAATTTTTTTTTTGGGCAGAAAGTTTCCCCT